>NC_087071.1:2699930-2865164 GCF_963678635.1 Symsagittifera roscoffensis
GTTAACTGTCCCCTCACAGTTTCTCGTGCTTCATATTTAAATTCTCTTTATATGCAAATTTACCATGAAAATAACAGTGAGAAATAAATTCTTTCTTTCTTATCACGGCATCATTCTACCATTACTTTTTTGAGGAAATTTACTTTGAAATCTGATAAATGCCTCTTTCAGAGCATTAATTTTTGCTGTCTCGGTGATTTGTCTTTTGCAATTCTGTAATTCGAATAAATTCTTTTCTGGACTTCTGTCAGCACGTTGCAGTCGATTGTTTTAAAAATAAAGCAAAATTGGTCCAAATAGTAGTGAAAACCATTTTACTTTTGCTTGTTATTTGTAGATCTGTTAGGTTTTGGCGCTACAAAGTGGCCACACACTTTATGAAAAAAGTGCAATGATATTTTTGCAAACTGATACGACCATCTTACGATATTGCAAAAAAGAGCTTTGATTTGATTGCCTCTTTGTTTTTTTTCCAATTAAAACGAACCTATTTAAAATTTTCTAACAAAAATTAAATACGAAAGTGTACATGAAGTTAAAATACTGTAAGCTCTAACCATTGAGTTTAAAGTACCGGCGGTCTTAACTTCATAAGTAATTTCACTGGAGCTCATCCAATTTTCGTTATCGCTTTCGCTTGAGTTTTGGTTGGAATCAATTGAACGAAAACCAAAAGGATTTGTAAATGGGTCATAATTTTCTGGAACGTCTATAGGTCTACAAAAAGGTCCGTCAACTAACAGGTTATCTTTGTGCACTGGTTCGATTTCAAAATTACTGATTTCAATGGGTTTTTCCAGGAAAGGTCCCCAGTAACATTTCTTCATTTTTAGACTAACTGGAGTTGTCGTTTGACCACACAGAGACTCAACGTTGTCATTAGTTTTATGAAGCCCATATTGATGCATGAAACATATAATGCACGCTTCGAAGCCTACCCCACATATAGCATTTAACGCAGTGCAGTCTCCATCAAGGAAAAGTCGTGCTTGAACTGTTTCGTTGCGATTTTTTCCAAAATGAATAGAAGGATATTCCTCGGAAACACGAATTGCATCTATAAAAAACTCCTCTCCATGTGAAATAGTACCATACTCGATTCTTTCAAGCCGCGATAAAGATAATTGCAAGTATGCAGATTTTAAATACGAAAAGACATCTTTCGTAAGAAATTTTGGGCCCTCGATAAATATAGATGGCATTTTGTTTCCAGAGCCTAACAGCTGAAAAAATCGTGGATACATAACACCATTCCATATTAGGCGTTGAGTTGAGATACTTCCATTGAAAATAACATTTAAGTTTCTGTTGATTGAACCGTTATTTGTTACTCTCAAGCCTGATCGGGGCCAGTTTTCCATTTTTGGGTCCAATTTTATCAGAAAAGTCTGTCGTAGGAGAAGTTTTCCTCCCAGTGGCTTGCAGAAATCCAAAGAATTTAATTTATCAAACTGGAAACCAGTTAAATCCAGATGATTATCCAAGTAAACTTTGCGGATTGAAATTGTAATAAGACTCTTTTCACAAAATTTCAACGCGTTTTGAACATCGGATGAGTTTAATGTCATTTGATCGATAATGAGATGTTCTATAAGCATTCCTTGCTTATAAAGGCTACTAAAAAAGGGGGTGATTGATCCCATGGAAACATTGGACAGGATAACATTTATCACCAAAAATGATCTGTTCCCCATCGACAGCGTATTTAACTCATGATATTCATAATTCATCATCTCTTGTTTGTTGGCAATATTGAAATTATCAGCAGTAGTCTTCGCACTGCTGACGTTGAAGACCACGATCAAATAATTCGAATTGAAGATCGACATACGCTCGCTCAGTGGAATTGCTGTGCAATCATCCAGAACACCCCCTTCAAGGTTGCAACTTCCCGGTGCCTCCAATAAAGGCGACATGAATACATCGTCACATTCATTCAATTTTCCCGTTATAACTGTTATCGAACTGCACATTGCTATTTCGATTGAGAAGATCAACCATTTTAGCCAGATTTTCGAACACGACATCTAAAACGTTAGTGGTAAACCAAACGAAACAATTTTTTATGCTGCAAAACAACTGATTTCGGTGTTTCTTTTTTGAAAAAGAAGAGAGCCGAAGAGTTTTACAGTAATACATACATAGATATAAATGAAAAAATTGAAATAACAACTAAATGTATTTTTGTTACAATTATCGGGTAAAAATTGGAACAACCTAATTGGAACACATATTCTAACGAAACTCAGAAAAAATTAGGAGAAGGATGCCACGGGTTATCTGTTCATGGCAACTCATCCTTGGCCATCCCTGGAGCCAGAGAAAAATCAAGTAAAAGTCTTGGAGGGTTTGCCCTGGACTTCCTGTTAAAGACTCAGACTCCAGGCCTGAACTTCCAGGTTTTTTGTGGAACTTCAAAGTTGCAAATGTTTTCGATCATGCTCGAAAACAAAGCAACGCAAAGGTTTCAACAAGTTCGATGGTCACGTACTGTTGATAAGAACACTTATCTAATCTGCAGCGTATGGTGCAATTGTAACCTGACCAGCTATGATGACTGGTAAGAAAAACGTCATTTCGCGAGATCATAGACTCACTTGCGAATGTTTGCTCAAAGTAGTCAACGAAAACGTACCTGTTAAAATAACATCTATCGAGCAATTCAAGACATCATACAAATATTTACTCACCAATATCCCGTGTTGTCAAAAAGACTCTGATTATTTTCAGTTAAGAAGAATTCTATCTGGTGCGAACAATACTTTACTTCTGTTATAAGTACTTCACAACGTAATTATGACCGCTGAAGAATTCAAACCAACTCCGAACTACCTTTATTTTAAAGAGCAACCGCATGCTGCACATCTTCTTCATGGTAAAACAATATATACAAAAAAGCTCAACTATCCTACCTCAACAGTTTAAAACCCCTTTTAACTCCGCGAACTAGTAAGACTACTGAAACAAAGAAATCATTTATGGAAAACATTGAGCGCGACAAGAACAGCTTAAACTGTAAACGAACGATGAAGAATTACTAGTCGAACGTGATTAAGATGAATTATTAGAAGATAAAAAATACACAGACGGAAAAGTTTTTTCGACAGTTACAGGTCTTAGAAGCAAAAAACATTCGTTAATTTTAAAAAAGTCCAACAGAGTGACCATAAATCTTGACAATGAGTTGATACATGTGGACAAAGTACCAACAGGAACTAAGGCTGCACTTTTTTATAAAGACATCCAAAAACCAAAATAAAACTACACAAACCGGCGTTTATAACTTTTCATTTGCTTTCAATTTAAATGAAAAGCTGGTAATAAAGAAAAAAACCAAGTATGCGGCTTAGTCAGCGTCTTTTCATTCTCAAGAAAAAAGAGACTTGCTTACCAAACACTCGCCAAACATTCCCCGTTTAGCAGGAAATAACTAGTGCAAACCTTAACAGAAGTAAAAACCAAAAAAGAAAAAGCCTCAGCGACACTAGAAAAGACCTAAACCAAAAACTTGAAAAAAGCCAGATAAAGAAACCGACTTGTACGGAACGCCCAGTAAC
This sequence comes from Symsagittifera roscoffensis, assembly GCF_963678635.1. Classification (NCBI taxonomy): domain Eukaryota; kingdom Metazoa; phylum Xenacoelomorpha; order Acoela; family Convolutidae; genus Symsagittifera; species Symsagittifera roscoffensis. Next base: position 2,703,488 of record NC_087071.1, read on the forward strand.
GATATAAATTCTCCAATGTCAGAAAAGACAAAGTCAAAAACAAAAGAAGGAGAAACTTACCAAGAGTGAAGAAAAATTGTTGAAAACCAAAAAAATGACAAAGGTTTCGCGTTATTTGGTAATGTGAACACTTTGATAAAAGCGACCAAATTATCGCAACAAAAAATTAAATTTTTACACTGAACACAAAATATCGAGCTGCCATCCAAAAAACGCCGCCGCTTAAGGTCAAAGCCTACAATTTCGACGAAATCAGGTCATTAGATCTAGCATATGTTGATAAATTTACCATGTACAACCATTATGTTAACATCTGCTCGTTGCAGTTGGCTGCATGTCCCACTATCTCAAAGCACAACCCTTGAAACCAGAATAAAGATAATACTACAGGTACAGAATCGGTTAAGGTATTGATATCGACAAATCAACCGATAAGAGTATGTGTCGACAAGGGTATAAAGTCTTTCGAAGCCTTATCTGAATAGAAAGGCAAAAAATATAGCACAGAGAGCGAGACAAAATTTGCGTTCGTGGAGAGAAATATCTGTTTTGGAAAAATCTCATTTGTAAATACTTAAAGCATAATTGGACATACTCATGCTTTCAAAAATTGCAAGATTTTGTCAATGCAAATATTTCGAGAACACATCGTGTCACATATCTTAGCAAAGTAAATAAAAATTTGTTCCTCGCCTGGTTTCATTAAAAGCAGAACAGTCATTGAAATTCGTTCGAGGTCCAAAGCTTCATGTTGGTGATTTTGTTAGACTCGCCAAATTAACCCTTTACGACAGGGTTAGAAAAATCATTCACCGATAAAGTGTTTGAACTTTTGGCAGACCAACACAAAATCCTTCAACGTACAATTTGATTGATTTGATACTAACAGAGAACTGGTTGAGGGAAGATTTTATTAGTCTGACAAATTCTTACGCGTTCTGGAGAAAAAAAAGAAACAAAAACAATGACTGAGGGCCTTTCCAACCTTTCCACCCTTCGTGTTCGCCCTTCCTCCACAATTTTTCTAGTTTCATCGGCATCAATGAACTGTTTTAAAGATAGCACTTTGGCCAACTTCGAAAATCCCCTGAGTGAAGAAACGAATTTGCAAGGTTAATGGAGAGTGGCAGTTACAAAAACACTTTTCCTAGTCAGATAAATAACGTAACTGACAACAACATTTTGTATTTCAAAAAATTTGGGTTATAGCAAGCAGGAAAGCCCTAACTTGAAAAAAGAGTAAAGCTTACAATTAGAGAGTATAACAGCATTGAACATTTTTTGAATGAGATTCGTCTAAATACAGAACTAGAAAAATGGGTTACCTTATAGGTCCCATAACCACACACCTTTCATAATAGTTGCTTTTTTGGGAAGGTATAACTTTTTCAAGCCCGCAAATTCCTGGTCTAATTGGAATCTTAGGTGTCAGAGAAGGAACTGGTTATCTTATAAACTACAAACAAGGAAGACATTCATTACCCACAGTTTTTTTTTTGCTGATTATCCCGTTGATGTATGTGCTGATAGTCAGCTTATCTTTTTTACCTGCACAGAACACATTATCAAATAACCGGAGACATAAAAACACCCCTGTAAGGAGTCATTGATACAAATAGTCAAGTGGAAAACGGTTACGCACGGTTATGTAATATTGAAGCGATTCATCGTAACGTATTTAGTAGTTTGGATTTTTTTAAAGCTTTTGGTCAACAATATTTCTAATATATTTATCTACATGTGCTCAGAAAATTGAAGACTTGTTTTTTTCGCTGGATGGAAAAAAATTGTTTTAACTTCGATATTTCAATAATTCAGCAATTGATCAAAATGGTTTTATATTACCACAACCAAGCGCACCTACCACAAATTTGGCGTATTATAGACAACGAGGCAGTGGCTTCGGAGCTTTAGCCTTATTAGGAATAGAAAGAGTGGCACTTACATTGGCTAGAAAGTTTTTGATACCCGCAGCGGGAAGGATCGTTAAAAAATTATTTCTCCAGACTGCTCCAAAAATGATTAAAGTTGTAGAAAAGGAAAAAACCTTAGTACGCACTCAAAAGAACCGTACAAGAAACAATAAAAAAAAATGAGAGAAAGACGTAGATCTCGGAAAAATTATCCGAAAAAAAGAATAACGGCGTTGAAACGAGACGTGTCATTCCCAAATACAAAATGTCCAGAGAGAAGTCGATCAAATTTCAATACAAGAGTTGAAACTGGTTTCTAATTTAGTATTGAGAGAAGCAAGTCGCAGGTCATTCAATTTATCTAAAAAACGCCGTTATTTGTCTGTTTTGAAAATGGATTCTACCAAAAATGTGGATCTTCCTACTCTACCGATGGTCCTCTGGTCGAACTCGAGACACTCAACGACAGAAAAAATTTCATTGTTAATCAACATACTCATTTGGAAAAACCTACACGAATTGTTTGAAAAGTTGGAACTTTCCTTCAAACGCAAGCTACAGAGGAGGCAAACGGAGATAACCCTCTTTTTTTGTGAACAAACCTTCTTCTTCATTATTTAGTGAGTGTACAATGTCTCTTAAGACAAATAATATCAAGAAACAACGCAAATTTTGCCCATGAAATTCATCAACAGACAATGAAAAAATTATTAAAATATACTTGAAGGTCCTGATTTTGATTTGAACTCTAATAATGGAACCAATTTCCTTAATTTCACTAATGATAAATTATGGCTTTTGATCTCACGTCTACTCAGGAGATTTCAAACGATTTCGTTCTTCCCGAATTTACTAAATGCCTTTTTGGTCAAAGACAATTATGACGCAGGTCTCGAAAAAATTTTTTTCATGGGAGAGCGTGCATCCGTTTTTGTGCGTTGAGATAGAGAAAACTCCCAAAATTAACTTATGACCTAAGCTAGCCAAGAATAATTTTTGATGAAAGAAACTTAATAATCGTTGTAAACTGTTGATACATCGTTTAACAGGTATCTTTCCGGCTGATTTTGCAAGCTCTTCAGTATTGAAAAATACTTTCACGATCTTGATAATGAATGCTTCACCCTCGGACCAACATGGAAACCAGTGGTTTGTTTTTTGCTCAAGCTGGAAGGCAGATAATCTTTGCACATTCTCTAGGTAAAATTTTACATGATAATACTCTCGGTACAAGAATTTGCGACGATTTTTTTTTTGGATTTTGTGTGGAAATCTCTAGTTTTCTCGCAAAAATTTTGGCGCGTGTTGTGTAATTTGTAACTATCAAGGAGTACTAACGTGTAAATTGTAGATTTGGAATAATTGGAACTACTTTAACTATTTTATTAGATGACCCTGCTTTTCAAAACAGTGTTCTATCAAGATGAAATTATGCTGAAACGTACTGAAACTTCACAAAAAGTCAAGGTTTTTGGAAAATTGTTGAAATATGGATTTTTCCACAATTTTCATCCAAAACTTTAAAATATTTGATAAAACTTACGCTAATGCAAGCTCAAAAGCAGGTTAGTTAAATTTCTGAAAATCAAAGGTAAAGCTCATAATGGCTTTATACCCACTGAAACTTTGAAAAATTTCGAATTTTTGTGAAAAATTGCAAAAACTTAGAGTATTTGGAAAAAATAGCAAAAATCTCATAATTTTTTCTAACTTTTTGTAGGTTGTAATCCAAATGAAAAAAAAATACATCAGTGTTGAAACTTCCTGAAAATAGTGAAATTAATCGTTATTTTCTAGAAGTAAAGTAAATTTTAACCAAATCTATCTACTTTATTTCTCAACCTTTTAATTGTGTAATTAACTGATTTCTTGTTCAATTCAGGGAGAGTTCAACTGAAAGTTTTATTTCATTTGAACGATAAGAGCAATAATTAATGAATTTTTTGATGAAACTCCATGATTCAACTCCTCCTCAATTTTTCTTAATGATTAACCCAAATTTGTAAAAAAAAAAGTTACAACTTCCAAGACATTTTTTATGTTAATCAAAATGAATTTTAAATCAATAATGAAAACTAAACAGTTCACTGATAAAATTGACCACAATTGTTGTATACTTTTACTAAAATGTGGATGAAAGTCAACAAAGTCTTCTTCATAACTGATGATTATCTCTCTGTTGCTTCTACAACATTAATTTCTCAATTGTTCGGTAGAAACGTTCTATGTTTTAAAGTTAATCTTGCTTTCTGCTTAAAACAGGTTTTCTCTATTCAACCCACTTTGCAATAAATTGGAGAACTGGAGAATTTAGGAGGGAAATAATATCAATTGAACAAATAATTTGCTGGCAGAGACAAAATTAGAACTGATAACATCTGAGTATTCATTTACCTATTTTCCTTTAGGTTCCCTTGTATATTTGCTACAGTAGACTATTTAACCAAAGTTACAACTTTTTGGATACTCGAATATCACTTTTCTTGCAAAACAGTTATTAAATGGCTTTTTTTTCTTGATTTTTGTCGCAATATTTCAGAAAAAATCTAGGTGAGAAAAATTGGTGCTAGTTAAAGCATTCGGAGGCACATGTAAAAATGGAGTAATTAAAGGTGTATTCTTAGGTTCAGTTTTTAGAAAAAAGTAAGCGCAGCTCTATTGTTTATTAGCTGGAAACTTTCGGAAGTAAAAATACGCAGGGAATCTAGCTCCTAAAATCTGCAACAACAAAGAACTTCTAAAAGAGCGCGTTATAAAAAAAAATGACTCATCAAAGGAAATCAAGGTGCAAACTGTAACAATTGAATAATTCTTAAACGTTTTTTAAGTAAGAAACGCTGTTTTTTTACCTAAATTTTTAATTGAAAAAAAATTGAAGCTAACCAGAACAAAATCTTTACTGTTGAAACTTTTCATGTTAAAATTCTAATAATTAACAATTGTTTCTGCTAAAGTATCATTTTGCTTAAAAGTATTCAGCAAGTTCCATGTTGTTTTCTCGAAAAGTTTTTCTACGCCAAGTTTTTTTTATGTTTTCTATCCAAAATAATGAAATGAAGTTCTTGAGCAAGTTTTTGATTTATATTTCAAGTATCATCGTCCAAAAGATGTCAGAGTTGGGTTTGCTTCGCAAAAATTATCCTCAAAGCATCTGAATTATTTTGTAAGTTTACCCAATATATCAGATGATATTACATTTGCCAAAAAATTACAAATGAAAAAATTCAATGAGACTTTTTAGTTTTAGTTTTTCCTCAAGATAAAAATTATAAGCTAAACTTTCGTATAAAAAAAACTCCTAATGACAAATTTTGAGTTCCTATCTCAATTTAGTATTTTCTCAGTTTCTGCGTAATCTACCATCTTCCAACTTAATCCAATATGAACAAAATTTTGCTTGAAAATTGAATTTTAGACAGAAAGCTGTATCGTTTCAAAAAAATTTCAAAAATCTAAAGCAAAATAAATACCATAAGTCCTTTGCTGAAAATTTTTGAATGGTTTTCTTGAGTTTATAGCTATATGTTGCTATTTCAACTCTAAATTTCTATATTGAGGAAAATTTTTTGAGAATGATGTATTTTACTACCTTTAATTTTTCCGAGGCTAGCAAGAACCTACATTTTTTCATTATTTTTAGGCCAGCTGACAATTTTTATCTGAAATTGTCAAAAATACAGTGGAACACTATATCCCTTATTATATCGGCGTGCTTTATCTGCCTAGCAACGCATTACTCTCTGAACACTTTTACATGCACTAAACAGGGAAAACTTTAAAACGATAACATCACAAAACCTTTCAATTAGTCGATGTTTTATAAAAATCCATTTTTTAAACAGTTTTTAACAAACACTTGATCACTCATTAGCGTATGTTACACACTTTTACCACAAATTTATCGCAACAAAAACTCCACAAGCTTGCAACCAATGTTTTTACAGTTGATTAAGGATTTTCGGATCGATTTCCATTGAAAGTTTCAGGACAATTTGAACTTGACTGTTGCTCGTTTTAGCATCAATCGAAACCTTTGAAATGAAAAAAGTTGACAGATCAAGTCTTGTGATGAAAATTTTCCTAATTTTACTAAAATTTTTCAAATTTAGCAGAAATATTTTTCAGATTCACTAAAAAAAATGATAGTAATTTCTATGTTTCTATTACAAATTTTACATTCTCTTGAAGTGTGTTTGGAAACTGCTGAGCAAATAACTTAACATAATAATGACAAGAAGAATGCTTCCTCTTGATAAAGTTAGTGAGTTTCTCGCTGCCATAAGTATAAAATTTACAGTTCGGACACTTCAAAACACCACAGGTTCTACGTTGTTTTGACACATCTTTACGTGTGTATTTTCTGCCACATTCAAGACATGCAACACTTTAATTATTTTCATTGACGCCATTCCAATAAGTTAAACGGATATTTTGAATAAATTGAGGATTTAGATTGTTCTAATTTTTTATATAGAAAGATTGAATAGCCTCAAAAATTTTTTAAAAAACCTAAATAAAAACAGAAAAACTTTTACCCAATTGTTTTTAATGTGAAAAAAGAAATCAAAATGGATATTACCCTCATTCGCCTAGTTCAAATAAAAATTATCCAGTCTTATCACCAACCAATTGTTTCACAGGTAATATTTGCGATATTAACCAAACGGAAAGAAGTTTTCACAGATTTTAATTTTTTTCAGATCAGAACAAAATTTTGTTAAGGAAACTTCCGATTCTGTCAGTTTTATTGAGTTTTTTTGACACAACTATTATATGCATTGACCCCTAAGTGAGATAAACTAGATTTGTTGTCTAGTTTATATTATTTTTTCGATACTCTTTTTAAATTTTGAAATTTCGATCAACATTCTATTGATTTCTTCTATTTCTAACCGGAGAAATATAATTTTATTGTTTTCTTTTTGGTATATTGTAGTATAAGCAACCAAAAGTCTTTTAAATTTGGATAATCGATTAAAAGATAATCTGAAAAACCTAGACTTTGTATTTTTGTCAAATTCAAAACAGTAATCGAAACAATATTCCTTATCTTCAATTGTGGTTTCAGAGGCACTTTCATTATTTTTTTTACTGATCACTGAATCTGAGTTAGCTCTTTCAAATAAAAACATTGTTAATAAATCTGGTAGTACTCTTCTTTTTTGTGTTCTCCTTCCGTCTTATCAACAAAATTTTTGAACATTCTGTATTTCTATACAATATAAAAATAGTACAACCTGCATCAACATCATCTGTCCACCACTCTTGAAGTTTTTGTAGTGGTAAAAATTTAAAAGCTGTTGAATGTCCATTTCAGACATTGAAAACGCTTTTGATAGAAAGATATTTCTTACTGAAACAAACAAAAAAGCTTCAAACAACTCAAACTGTTGTATAATTTTTAATTTAATTCCCCTATTCAAAGTCTAATTTATTTTTTTTGCGTAGCCAATCAAAAGGTAAAATTATGGCAAAAAGATTGAAAATAACCAGTGAATTACAGGAATTCAAAAAACATTGATAAGGTTTTCAACTACATTATTGTTTGTTATTTTGTTCGAATAAGACAAAATTTACTGAAATTTAGAAGAAACAGTAAATAAATAAGTTTTTTCTGTAATTTCTTAAGCAATAACTGTTAGTTGGTTAATGTTTGTTGTGAATTTTGATTAAATTGTATTTTTTGTCAGACTTTTCCTCAAATATCCTAGCTCTACATGTACACTGAATGAGAAAAAAAAACATTTTTGAACTATGAAATTACAAATACCAGACATACAAAACGTCACCAAGCACTGAGGTTTACAATTAACAACAAAATCTCCTAAAACTTGGGAGAATTCTCTGATTTCGTTCAAAGTATAGTTGAGATATGCAACTTGCTTAAAGTCTGATTTTTCATTGCAACGTAGAGTCGAATCTGAATGTAAGGTGGCTTGTTCACATTGTATTTCCTGTTGTGACACACACCCTCCTCATGTTGTATGTTGCTATCTTATCTATTCCCATACAGATGTCGAGGCCCTGAACCGTAGTTGATTTTTTTTGCCAAATTTGGCTTCATAAATAAGTACGAGTTTAAGGTTTTCAGCATTGTGAACAACAGTCTTTCAGATTGCCGATATTGCTTTTCCTTCTTTTTCACTGAGTGAGACCTGTTGGGACTTTTCAAGTTGTCTCAAATCAACTTTTTAATAGTTGAAAGCACGGTCTGAAGTGAATTTTCCCCTTGATATATTTTTGGAACCAGAAAAATCTCCCGATTCTTTTTCTGATATTCGGAAAATTCAATATAGTTGGGACTATCAAGTTTTCTTGTACATACAAGAACAAACTGATTAGATGAGGAGAAATGAGAGAAATGATTTTGATAATAAAATTAAAGGAAAATGGAAGTGAGCAGTATGAGTCATCGCGATTTCCATAAATTTCGTATGATTTTCCCTATATAGAAGTTGCATAGGCGTTACAACTTCTACATAAATTAACCCTTTTCATCAAAAGTCAATCTTCCCAATGGCAGCTGCTATAATTCAAGCTCTTCCCAGATTTTATTCAGATTACAAAAGAAAAAATCTTTGTTCATTTCTGTATCCAACGAGGTTTAAAAAAAATGCATTGTAACCAAAGATTATTGCGTATCTACTCACAGATCTTTCTCTTCCATGGGAAATTGCAAGTTTTGTTTAACTTCAATAGGAACATTTTTTGGCCAAATTATTTATAGATTAAGCAAATATCAATACATTTATTAGGAAAATGATTGTTTTTACAGTGTGGACAGATTGTCTTCTCAAGTTTTGTCGCATCATCTGGGGAAGTATTCAATTAGCTTAGTGTCGGAGTTCAGCGTAATTTACGATGGGAAGGAGCTGAAAAAACACCAAACGTATCAAGGAAACGACTCGTTTGGATAAAGCTCAAAAAACATTGTCTAAGTTCTAATCAAAAACTTGCTTCTACGCAAACTCTGGGCTGGGCATTTTTAGACAGAATTCGAGAAATTCAAAACTCAAAATATGAATCTAATATGTCAAAATAAATGATTGTTTTTTGATGGTTATGGTTCTGTTAATAGTGAGAGTGTCAATTCTTCTATTATTTTCTGATCATTTCTTCAGAAAAATCTTGTCAAACTTAACTTAATTTCAATTCAAATGCTTTTAACGAATAATTTTTTGTTACTTTACTTACATAATGCAAAAAGCAATCGTTTTAAAACAATTATGCGTATGATTTAGATACGTGCAAAAATAAGTTTTTTAATGATCAAACTTAAAACAAAGGAAATCTTAAGTTTTAATTTTTAACATTGCAAAAAATTGTTTCTTACATTTTAATAATGAAACTTTTCTTAGACTTTTTGAGTGTGCAAAAAAACATTGCCAAATATTTTTGAAAGTTGCAAAAACTAATAAATTTTTAAACAATCAATCAAAATTTTTCGAGAAAAATTTTTGAATGAAGCAACGTTTTTCATGATTTTTTGAAAAACATATGCAAAAACCAAACGCAGAATTTCGTTTATTTTAATTGTTGACATTGCAAGAAAAAAGGGGTATAATAATTTTTTAGAATGCGAAAACACTTAATGAGTTTTTTTCTGAATTGGCGAAACTTTTTTGATGTTTTAACAATTAGGCAAGAAAAAATTAATTACATTTTTGAATTTGCAAAAACTTTAAATTTTTTTAACAACCATGGGAAACTTCTGTCATTTTATGCAAATGCAAAAAATGCAACATTTTTCTGTAATAAAAAAAAAACAAAAAACTTGTAAAAACTATTGCTAAAATTTATCATAATTGATGACTTTGAGTGCTATTCCCTATCTTAATACATTGTTTTTCTGATATTTGTGATCAAAATACATGCAAAAAAGAGAGTTAGTGTGACTTTTAACAAAATTTTTCACAAACTTTTTTATGACAACTTACGTTCTCTCTTTGCTCCTATTTCATGAAAAAATTAAGCAAAGCTAGTCTTGCCTTCATCGCCGTTGGATATATTGGTGGTTCGCTGACTGGAGTTCTAGGCTCAGAGAACCCCTCATCCTCTTCGATGTTGATTGGGTTCTCCACAGATCCCTCTTCTCAAGGAAAAAGGAAATCGTCGAATGGATGAGCCACATATCTAGAGTCAGGAGTTTCGGGGTAGTTCATTCCCACATGATCAGGCACTTACCTTACATGATGTTCGTTGAAATCCCTGCGCATCACTTCCATCTATGTCAGACTTGGGTTGGGATGTCCATTCGTGCCAGAAGAACTCCATGGACTGTTTCTCGCACTTGGATTGGAATTAGATCGGGCAAAAATTCTACCGAGAACATAAGGTTGTTGTTTTGCACTGAGAAGATCAATTTGAGCAAAAAGATGAGGGAAAGATTCGGAGTAAAAAGAAGGATTGACTTACGGTTGAGAGAAAAGTAATTTGGCAATTGATTATGTTTATAGTGACGGTAATTCACTAGACAATAAAGTGTTGAGGGCTGAGAGAGGAGGAAGTTGACGGTAGTTAATTTGAAAATGAACTGATTTTTAGATAAGAGAGAGGGGTACATTCAACTCCACTGTAAGGATTCAACCAATCAGAATTATTCTCCTTATTTGGATTGTAGTCGTGTGCAGTCAGATTTCAGCTTCCTTTTATGAAATTCTATTTTAAAACTCGTGTTCAATCGGAAACAAAGTTCCATTTTGGGTTTTTTTACACGTTGTCGTTTCCAATCACAAAAAAATTCATTTTTGTTTTAGTTGCTGTGTCCAACCAGAGGACAATTTTATGGACTTCCAAATAAGTAAGAATATGCACAAAAACAATCGCAAAAATGAATGATCAAAAGTTGTTTGCCGTAAAATTAAAAAATATTGCCAACAGAAGTAACAAGAGAAAGAAAATTAGAACAAGAAGCATCTCTGCAATGTTTCTCATTAAGTCAAAAGAACTTTTTGTTTATAATCAAAGAGAAAAAATTAATTTCTGAGTAAATAGTCAAGTTTTTTGTTTTTGATGTAGATTTGATAGTGTAACTCGAAACTGAAGAAACTTTTCAAAGCAAATCTCTGGAAATTTTATTCCAAACCTGATCATGCTAGATTTTGAACTTTACAAAGCTTTAAACATGTGAAAAAATAAAGAAATTTTCTGGGGGATTTCTTTTTACAAATTTGGGAATCGGGTAACGGATAGAGAGAGTCTTTGATATTCATCGTAAGATTTTTCGATAAAGTTCAATTTTTCTAAATTGAATAAGATTTTTTTAACTAGTCAGGTGTAGCTCAGCAGTAAGTTTTTGGCTTTGATACTCAATACTCGGTTCAAAAGTAACCATTTTTATTGAATAAGTCTTTGTAAATAGACGTTTCTAAGTCGGAGAATTCTATTTTGGACAATATAAACGTCCAAAAAGACTCAAAAATAAGCGTCTACATCTTTTTCATCAATACGGAAATCATACGAAACGTTTTTATTTTGTAGAGTAACTCGATGAAGTTCAAAAGTTTTTTCATTGACATTTTTCAAAAATAATCATTTTTGATCCAAAGATATATCTAGAAACTGCAGAAACTGTGTTCTGATTGGTTAATTTTCTGAAGAAGAAATTTCTAGAATTTTCTCCATACTTGGAAAATTGCGCAGGCGATCATGTCACTAACATAAATAAATTGCGTGGGCGGTGACGTCACTTCTATTCCGAGAATGATGTCATGACCATAAAACGATAGTTGCTTAGGCGATGACGTCATTGTTAGTATAAATACGCTCATTTTGTTTTAATAAATCTTTTCTTTCATTTGCCAATCAGTAACAGTCGATTAAATTTTACTTCAAGTTTTTTAATTCGATACTTTGTGAAAAGCAATAGTAAGATCTTTTTCAAATTGATACTTTGAGCTTTTGATTTTCGATCTTTCTCAAAGTCGCAGTTTTCTTTTTTCTCTTTTTTAGATAATGCCTGCCCTTAACCGAAATGAGAAAGAGAAGCGTGGGGATTGTGGAATTATGTACAATCGCCAAAAACCAGCTCGACATCGAAAGAGATGTTAAAAACAAAAGGAACATAAGTGTCTAAGCTGTCATTTTTATACAAAGAGCAAAGAGGAAATGAATTACCATACTGTCAAGAAGCATGCTAACCAAGTTCTAAACAGTCGACGGTTTGTTCTTCTTATGAACAAGAGTTCCCAAGTGACTATTCTCTCCAACATCATTGGAGAAAGGAACACGGAGCTAAGCAACGAAAACCTAGTGATACGTTGGCCGACTTGAACAAGGATGTGGAGGGAAAAGGGGAAGATGGTGAAAAACTGAAAAAAAAAAACTTAATGCTTGTCAAAATTTTCTGGTAGGTACGGAGATAAAAATGGTTTTATCTTCCCAATTTCCAAGTTAGAATTTAAAATAGTCAACGAGACACTTGAAGAAAATTTCAACAATTTCTGCCGCTAAAATCAACAATGCAATGGGTTTTTTTCTCATCGAAACATTGAGACTAATGAAAATCGATCTTTTTACGCCCATGAAAACAATAAGTATCACATTTTCTATACACTAAAGCATACTTGATAACAATTCAAGGAAAACCAGAAAAATGTGATTTTGTGGAGCAAAGTACCCTAGAACGTCAGAACACAAAATTGAGATTCAAATTGATTACTAACGTTACAATTTTTTGCTGCTTTGATTAAAAACTTTCCAATGGGATATCCTGACTCTTTCCTACCCGAACTTTTGCTACGACATACATAATTGAACTGTTTTTTATCTAATAAAGACAAAGAACCATACAAAGAACTCCTGTCATTTTTCCGCGCAATGGCCATTTACATGAATGGACACATTGATCTCGATTCTCACACATCTAGAGTTTTTACAGAATTCATAACAAAATCTGGCTGTGATCGTTATCATATTCGTGGAGTTTTTGTAGAATCAGTCATTAAAAAAGTTATCAATTTTATGTTTTTCAAGTTTGGAGATGTACAATTTTTCGCCATAATGAAACTTCTGGGCGCTGCAACTGCTCTGGACTCTTTTCTCAAAGTCTATAAAGCTAGCCAAACGAAATGATTCTTTCCCTATGAGTGGTTTGATCAGCAGAAAAACTTCACTTTCCCGCATAGCCACGGCACGAAGTTTTTTTCAGTAAACCTAGAAACAGCAATCCTCTAGACAAACATCTTAATCGATTATGAGAAGTTGAGAAAAGGCAGGTTTGACGAACAACAAGCACTGAAAATACTCCAAATCAAGAATGTGCCTCCCTATGGTTTGGATAATTACAATTAGTTACAAGAGACTAGGAATACTATTGCTCTAGGGTAGATCAAACAATTTTTCGGTGAGTCCTAGGAACTTCATACAACTGACCAACAAGATTTCACTTGAGTCCTGGGAAGCTAAAACAACTGTCCAACAATTTTTTTTTGTAGAAGAGTTCAAACAATTGTCCATTTTTACGTTGAGTCTAGGGAAGTTCAAAGTTCAAACAACTGCCCAACAAGTTTTCACTTCAGTCTTGGGAAGTTCAAAAAACTGCCAATTTTTTTGGTCTTGAGAGTTTCAAACAACTATACAATGATTTTGGTGTTGAAAAAATCAACCAACTGCCAAAAAACGTTTCACTTGAGTCTTGAAACCCTGAAACAACAAGCTCAAATCACATTTGATCGAGTCTTTGCGAGTTCAAGCAACGGCCCGACAAGTTTTCAAATGAGTCTTGGAAAACTCGACCAACTGCCAAACACTCTTCCCCCTAAGTCTTGAAACCCTGAAACAATCGATCAGAGTAGATTTGTTTGAGCCTTTAAAAACTCAAACAAATCCTCGAAGATTTCGGTCTTGGTAACTTCAAACAACTGTGCAACTTTTTTTCTATTGAAGTCCAAACAATTGCCAAGATTTCAAATAAGTCTTAAGAAAATGAAACAAATGCCCAACATTTGGGTGTTGGAAACTTTCAAAAACGACCAAAAATTTTTAAAATGTGTATTGAAAACCTGAAACCTGAAACCTGAGTCTTTGGGGTCATTGCAGTTCAAACAATGACCCGAAAAGTTCGGTCTTTGGATTTTCAAATATCCGTTTTTTTTCTTTAAGTCTTGAGAAGTTCACACAACTGCCCCAAAATTTTGTTCTTGTTAATTTCTATAGATATTCGTTTTTGTAACTTGAAACAAGTGCACAATGCTTTCAACTTGAGTCTTGAGAAGCTTAAATAACTGCCCAACACATTTCCACTTGAGTCTTGGAAAGTACAATTAACTGCCCAAAAATTTTGTACTGGGTGAATTCAAACAACTGTCCAATACTATTGCTCTAGGGTAGATCAAACAATTTTTCGGTGAGTCCTAGGAACTTCAACTGCCCAACAAGATTTCACTCAAGTCCTGGGAAGTTCAAACAACTGCCCAATACTTTTGGACTTAGGAAACTTAAACAGCTTCTCAATACATTTCGTCTTTAAAAACTCAATTAACCGCCGAACTCTGTTTCGCTTAGTCTTGAAAACCTGAAACAACTGCCCAAAATTTCTTTAATTCTTCGGGAGTTCAAACAACTGCCAAAAAATTTCGGTTTGTGCAAGTTCTAACAGATGCTCAAAACTTCTAATCCAAGTCAATATGGGAATGAGGACTAGTGATAGTTGAAAAGAAAGGAAATCAAATAAGACTCTATTTCGATTTATTAAATACTTGAACTCGTCAAGTACATAGTTCACCGTATTTCAAGAAAAGATAAAATCCTTTCGGAACTGTAGGTTGATACGTCTTTTTTTCTTTGTTTTCTGATCTGGAATCAATGTTATGGCAAGTTCCATTAAGGAAACAAGACAAGGAGCAAACGAGACTCACTTGTGAATTAGGCCTAATCCAAAAAACGAAATGCCATTCGGACTATGCAATGCAACTGCTACACTCAGATACTGTTTCTGTAAACGCTAGCCACAGTCACAAAAAAATATGGTAGTCACGAAAAAAAAATTGATCATTTGTTATGCAATTGACGTAGTAGTAGCAAAATTAAACTAAAGCGATATTGGACGTCTTGACCTTGATTTGGAACAGATCGAAAACGTAATAACAACGAATTAGTTTTCTCTGCTCTGAAATAATGCAGACAGTTTTTCAATGGAGACGCTGAAGCAATCTACCCATAACGAAAATTGATGAAGCAGAATTGCAAAATTATCAATTGGAACGATTCACCAGAGAACGCAATTCAAGGAATCAACAAAAAAATTTGGGCGGCCCCGGTATTGGCTCGGCCAACGAAAAACGGCACGCATGACTTAGTGATTCAAATATCGGGTGTAGTACATCAATATCAAGTCTGAAACAAAAAGACTGTTTAGACCGGCATCAAATAAAAAAAAATACGCTGCTCCAAAAGCCAAATATTTTGCGGTGACAAGTCAAGAAGAGTTCAGAACATACCTGGGCAGCGAGGCATGCAAACTGATGGGTCGACCATGAAGCATTGTCCTGGTTGAGAACATACTCGATCAACATAGGCTACATAGGCAGATGGATTGTTAATTTCACTGGGTACAACCTGATCATAGAACATCAAAATCTGGATAAAAGTAATCTGACAGCTTAAGCAAAAACACTGCGTTCTATGAAAGACCACAACAAAAAGATACAAACACATCCGAAGCATAAGACGAATTCAGCACTTCATTCGACTCGTTTGGCTACCCGGGTTGACCAAAACTTCTAATCATACAATTTCCATTTGTGAAAAACTTCTTGTCATACAAGTCCATACAATGCCATACGTACAGAACATTGTATGAAATCTTTATGATAAAGATTTTTCCATAAATGAATATTGTATGATAGGTGTTTTTCCATTAACCAAAAATTTTGATTTTTTCTTTCAAAATTTAGTTTCTGAAAAGTTTTTGGTTGTGTTTGCAACCGAACACAAGTGACAAAGACCTTGGTTACTCAAAACACCAAAGGTTGGACGGTGTTGCATTTACAATGCGTAGCAAACGACCTGAATTTGGCTGTCTTTCACAATTGATATAACAAAAGTAACAAACTTTTATTTTTTGGCAAAATTTTTTCATGATGATTATTTTAAATTTTTTAACTTTCAAGTTATCAGACATTGATCAAGGCTTACATTAACACCCCATACAAAAGAAATAGAAATTTTCACCGTTTTTGAAAAAAAAAATTAAGTGAAAAGAAAATAAAAGCCAATTTTATCGTATCCAGGACACGTTATGCACACAAAATATTAAATTTTGCATGCAAAAAAAAAATTTCGAAAAATGTTTGTTTGCGTACGAAATTCGATTTGCGGTTGAAAAAAAAAACAAAAAAATTTTGAGCCAAATTTTAAAAATTACTTGAAAAATTGTTTGCGTCGCCATCAAAAAAATGCCAGTCATACAATTCCCATATATGGGAATTGTATGGTAAGCATTTTTTTTCAAAAAAACGAGAAACTCAGTTTTTTATCACCAGACTGTTTTATAAGAATCAAACATCCATAGAAATAGGTTTATACCAGTTTTCAACCATTTTTAGAAATTGTATGAAAATTGTATGACAAGCATTTTTCCATACACTTGATGTATGGAATTGTATGATAACCATTTTCGTTGTATGGAGGTCAACCCGGGTAAATAAGTCAGGACGCCCGCTGGGAGATCACCCAGTGCTACTAATGGAAGGTAGGGAGGCACAGGTACACACCAAAAAAGGAACACTAAGAGAAGTAGTCCTTGAACCAGAAGGGTCAGAGAGACAAGGGTTATGACATAGATAGAGAAATTCAAGAAATGTTCGACAGAAGTAGAACCAGTAGGAAAAAAATAGAGACTAGCGACAATTAGCCTAGAAGAATCGATTTATCACGACAAAACCATAATCTTGAGCCCAAAATTCAGAAGAGCCCCAGAGAAGTATTTGACACAAGACTAAAACAAGCTACTTCCATTAAAACTGAACGTTGTGAAATTATACGCTCCATAGTACCCGGGTTGACCTTCATACACCGAAAATGCTTATCATACAATTCCATACATCAAGTTTGTGGAAAATGCTTGTCATACAATTTTCATACAATTTCTAAAAATGGTTGAAAAAAGATATGAACTTATTTCTGTGGCTGTTTGATTCTTATAAAACAGTCTGGTGATAAAAAACCGAAGTTTTCCTTTTTTGAAAAAAATGCTTATCATACAATTGCCATAAATGGAAATTGTATGACTGGCATTTTTTCGATGGCGACACAAAAAATTTTTCAAGTCATTTTGAAAATCTGGCCCAAAATCTTTTTTGGCTTTTTTTCAACCGCAAATCGAATTTCATACGCATGGAAAATTTAATTTTTTGTGTGCATAACGTAGTCCTGGATACGATAATTATGGCTTTTATTTTCTTTTCACCTAAATTTTTTTTTTCAAAAACGCTGAAAATTCCTATTTCTTTTGTATTGGGTGTTTATGTATGCCTTGATCAATGTTTGATAATTTGAAAACTCAAAAATTTAAATTAATCATCATTGAAAAATTTTGCCAAAAAACAAAAGTTTGTTACTTTTGTTATATCAATTGTGAAAGACAGCCCAATTCAGGTCGTTTTCTATGCATTGTAAATGCAAGACCGTCCAACCTTTGGTGCTTTGAGTAACCAAGGTCTTTTTCACTAGTGTTCGGTTGCCAACACTACCGAAAATTTTTCAGAAACTAAATTTAGAAAGAAGAAAATAAAAATTTTTGGTTTATGGGAAAACACCTATCATACAATTTTCATATATGGAAAAATGCTTATCATAGAGTTTTCATACAATTTTCTGTACGTATGGAATTGTATGAAATTGTATGACAAGAAGTTTCTCATATATGGAAATTGTATGATAAGAAGTTTTGGTCAACCCGGGTAAACAACATCTCAGAGGACACATTACGAAAGACAATTTGACGGGAAAAGGAAAATTATTAATTAAGGAAAAAAACGAATAAGGCGGAACAGATATCAAGTCCGAGGAGTTAAGAAGCAAAGAAACGGAGCCACGGACAGGAAACTTATCCAGGGAGTCAGAAAAATCAAATTCAGAAAAATACTCGGTAATGAGCGGCAATCATTTAGACGATCTACACACAGTGTTGATGAAAACCAACATGAGAAACTAGAGATTGAATTACAGGTAGACCCATCAACAGCTTCAATCTCATCATAGAAAGTCAAATTCGAGAGAAAGATCAAAACACATAAAAATTAGGACAACCTGAGCAAAAAGACTGCGTTCTAGAAGAAAAAAAACGAGATTATACGGTTTCAAACAGACCCAAAATTAAAGATGAACTCTCGTTGATCGATAAAAAGCTTAAAACAGATTTCCTTTGGCTCAATGGCTAGCTAAGTCAGGACACTCGAAGGAAAACTATTCAGAGCTTTAAAAAAATGGAAGAAAAGAAGAAACAGCTACTCAGCTAGAAAAAACGACATCAAAAGAGTTACACCTCAAACCAGAACGTCAGCGAGACAACGGAAGCGACAGGATATGCCATAGAAAACATCAAAAAACGAACTAAAGAAGTAGAACCAGCATGAAAGAAACTCTAAAGAGACTAGCGACACTTACCCTATAAGAATCAACTTTCTCACGAAAAACCACAAACTTGAGCCTAGAACTCTGAATAACCCTAGAAAAGGCTTTGATACGAGAACAAAACATACTACTGCCGTTGAGAAGGAGCAATGTGAATTCGTACGCTCCATAGTAGATAACCTCTCAGAGGACACTTTATGAGAGTTCGGGGAGTTGAAGAGTTGGCCAGTTGGCGAGTTCGTGGAGTTTGAAAGAACGAAACAGAGCCACAGACAGTACAGTTTATACGGGGAGTCAGAAGAATCAAATTTACAAAGTTACTCGGTAGTGAGCGATGATGACAAAGACAATCGACGCGCAGTGTGAATGGAAACCAAAATCAGAAACCTAGAGCAACAACTACAGATACATCGCTCATCGGAATTATTTAATGATGATAGCAGTGTGGAAAACGGTACAGAAAAAAAATGATGGCAGGAGAGCCTATCCATTTGCTTGTGGTCAGGTTCCTTAACCGATTATTTGATGGTACTAAAATGAAATCCTAACTTATCAAATAATGGCACTAGATGCTTCCAGATCTAATCGGAGCTCAGAAGAGCAACAAAACGACAAGCAATCTGTCGAAAAGTATAAAAGCAGGCGAGATAAGGAAAGGATATCTAGAGGAGGATAGTTAAAAGATCTTTAGCTAGCTTTACAACCAACGGAAAGAGTTTCTCTTCTACACAGCAGGTGGAATCGTAACCTGCAAACAAAAGGTGGAAGATAATGCATAAGCATAATATCAGTCTTACCACAACTGTATCAGACAAAAGTGTTGTTCAGGTCACAGGACTTTTGATGTGACTAGGGCATAGTCAAAAAATAACAAAAAACTTCATCGCTTTGATCGCCAAAGACTTAGAAAATCATTTCAAAGGTGAGTCGACGCGTACATATCATGCTTACAAATAAAGAGAGCCATTGAAATTCAGTTTCCTACTTATGTCAGCCGAGAGCTCGGAGCACAAAGACGTAATATAAATTGACCACCAGAAAATCTGTAAGACAGAGAAGGGGTAGAACCAAACTCTAGTATTCATAGATCAATTTTTTTAAAACTGGCAGAAGCGGTGCCAAATCAATCAATTAGTGCCGGAGAAACCTGTGACCAACTCATAACATATTGGATGCTGAGATACAGCTGCACAATGACTATTTAGTCTAACAATGTGAAAGCCTTCTTTGGAGAATTGAGGAAGGAGCTGAAGTGAGGATCGCTTGTTGCCCAAGCCTAATCGACGATTTACCAACCGCAGACCAATAGACTAGAATGGTTCAGAAAGGTAGTATTGAACCCTAGTAAATGAGGTTAACTGACAGGTAGTCTGTTCTAGATATATGATAAATTGGGATAGATATATGCCGTGGTACTAGGGACGTACGATAGCAAATTTTTCTCAACCCTTTAGTATCGGTCGCTTCATGATGTTATTGGTAAGAGAAAGAGGAAGGCCGTTGAGTTTTTTTTAACATAATACGGGAGAAGGAAAACATACCGCTTCATAAGACGATTCTGAAAAATGTACAAAAAAGTTCATACAGAAACAAGGAAAACTACAGGCCGGTACTTGTCTGAACATGGGAACGACGAATGAAGGATTGTGGCCGCATGAATTTGTGAAATCACAGAAAAGATCAAACAAGATGTGCGAGATCTAGCTGACGTCAGTGCTTTCACGATAGAAAAACTTACCTGAGATTCTTCTCTTGCACGTGCAATTTTGAATCATCTGAATTATTTGTGTTCAACCATCATTTGCTAAAAGCAGTAAGCGTGAAATCTTCGCCGTTTGTCTTGCAGAGTAACAAAAACAAATCATACTTTGGAAGGTTAGTATTGCAGATGAACAAGTCAAAGGTTGGAAGGTTCGTATAGCTGATTAACTGAAACAAATCATAGTTTGGAAGGTGCGTTTTGAGACGAAGTAGCTTTTGCAGTGAGCGAGGCCAACGGATTGCCGATGAATGGAAAGTCTCTGATGGAGTGCCTCATGGCAGCCACTGCGAGAGCAACCAACCAGACAGTGGTGCAAGTATCGAGTCAGAGGACGCTCATTGAAAAAAATGAGGAGCTGTGCCCAAAACTAGAGTAGAGGAACAGGGAGAATTACAGGCCGGCACTTGTCTGATTATGGGAACGACTAAATGAACGTGTGTTAGGATTCCGTCATTCTAGAGAATGATTTCGGCCGCATGCTTTTGTGAGGTTGTAAGTTTAGTATAGCAGATTAACTGAAACAAATCATAAATTGGAAGGTGCGTTTTGAGGCCAACGGAATGCCAATGAATGCAAAGTCTCTCATGGAGTCCCTCATGGCAGCCATTACGAGTGCAATTATCCGACCCATATGACAGTGGTGCAAGTATCGAGTCAGAGGATGCTGATTGAAAAAAAATGAGAAGCTGTGCCCGAAACTAGAGTAGAACTCCTGAATGGAACCTGGGAAAAGGAGCTCTCAAACTGTGAGTAGGAGAACACCAGCAGTTTTGAAAGACAGACTATAATGTAGAAACAATTTGAAGGATGCTCTAGCCGCGGACGCAATTGGAAAGGTCCATACTTACCTACCCTTGCCATGACTACCCTTGCCATTGCACAAATCAGACCTTCCAATATCCAGAGAAGAGCAACTTGTGCTTCAAAAGGTATGTCAAAAATTCGATAGTTTTTTGTCGCAGTGTTTGTGTTGAGTTCAAGGATGGTATTGCCATGAATTAATGAAGACTTGATGAAATACCGAGATTTCAAGTCACCCACAATGACGACCATACACACGCGACGGACTACAGTCGAAGACTAGAGTTATTCGAAGTTACCTGCAGGGCACTGGCCATAACTGTGAAGGTAAAATGCATCTGGAGTCGCATACGATACTTCTCGTGGTTCAGAGTGTCAGTGACATCTTGATCATTTACATTGGCGAAGAACCTTATGAAGAAGCACGCTATAGAATATCGATCTTGCCAAAATTGGAGCTGACGATTTCCAAATTCCTTAATCGTGCATTGGAGGGGAGTGGCGACTAGATGGGAAAATTCAGGTGAAGTATCTAGAGATAACATCAAGGCACGAGAAACGGGACTATCGCAAAATAAAAGCGTGAGAAGCGATCATGATCAGCTCTGCCGATGACACTGTGGAAGGAGAGTGCCCAGTGCACCAAGATCAAAAAGGCCAGCTAGATCAGGGTTGTTTTATTGAGATGACTTGAGATATTGAATGGAAAAAACGGCATCATCTTAAGTGAGACCTCAGACTAAAGCTTTGAAGAAACAAGACTGTTTCTCGAAGGCAGCTATTGTTATCTAAAATATTAATGTTCAATTATTCATCAAAATTCTCATGACGCTTTCTGATTGGGCTGAGAGAACACAAAAGGAAAGAAAACTTCCCTGAAGAGGTGGATATCGAACTTTAGTTGCTGTTTACTTTAAGAGCAACGTTTTAACATGGCTATGGATTTAGGGGAAAGAAACAAAACTTTCATTAATTTCCAACTTCTGTAAATAACCACTGGTACTGTATTTCGTTTTTCTTGATGAGCTGCAGGCTTACTGCCACGACTGCAACACGCAATGAAGTCATCGATCCTGTGTCCAGGGAATGACGAAACTTCGAATTGGTCCTGTTATCCTCAATTTTCTCGCAGTAACTGCAAATCAGAGGTGGAAAATCATAAGAAACAGATGTACAGTAGCGGGAAACACACTTGAAAAAACGATCCAGAGTCAAATAGCTATTCGCAAACCTTGGAATATTGATCATTCGCTTGAGAAGTGTTGTCCTGGTTCCTGACTGAGAATTCCCAGATTGGTGACCTTATATCGAAACATCATGCATTCAGCCGTAATTATACGTTGAACAACTTAGAAAACTGAAATTCGTTGCCTCTCGTTGTAAAAGGCATTAAGCGGAAGTATAGTCCACTTTGATCTTGGGAGTGAAAGATGCGCAATTTTAAAGGCGTTTATCGAGTTATCTTAGATTTTTTAGAGTACGACTTGACTTCGCAGAAAAGGACTTCATTGAACTAGACCAATGACCACCTCGATGTTCAAGTATACGTACAGATCCGAGTAACAAGGCATCCCCTCCACGCACAATCTCCACGCCATTCCCAGACGAGGTTGAACACAAAAGATGTTCTCTACATGAAACAGAAAAACCTGTCATAGCCAACCATTCTGAAATCAGATTTGAGTTTGTTGAGAAAACCCAGTCGTTGTCATAAGAAGACACAACGATTGATCCTGGAACTTCTCTAACAAGAGAACCCAGAAGAAATATGATGTTCGCCAAATACCAACGTCCATCATCCATCCTTTGAATTGCAGAAAGACAATTCTAAAAAACTCTGTAAAACCCGGATGGGTGGAACCTGATCTAAACTACATTTTAGGATTGGATAAATTAGATATTTTACCACTGTAAAGCATTTAATATTAACCAATCATGATCCATCTAACTAACAACCCACTTATTTGTAAGTGCTGAAATTACTTGTAATTTCAGCACCAGAGAGATTTGAATTTAACTTAGAAATTAGTTGCCTCTCCAAGAGAACTTCAGCAGCCGCAATAAACCAGTATACCCTAGATCTATTGAGCCTAGCAGAGACTAGTTAAACAACCTGAGACTAGATAGTATAAGAGTAAGATTGAGATCGGTATTAGACTAAGAAGTTGCACGAATCTATCCGGCCGAAAATAAGATAGCGTGACGAGCAGACGGTGTACCCTATCCGAAATTACTCTATGAGTTAACCACATCGGTCCTAACTCATCTGGTGCGACCATAAGTCTCGAACAAGACCCTAATAGCTTAGAATTAACCAAAAATAGATTAGAATTTAGACAAAACATTTTCAAAATGTTATACGACGATAATTTAATCGAAATGTCTCTACGACTCAATAGATCAGAGCCAATATTCCGAACGATAACAGAACTACCCGGAATTGGAAGAAGACCTCGAACCAGAGACGACATACGACAAAGTAGAAACTTACCAAATAGTTATATGATAGTACGGCAAAAGCCAACACAAACTTTTATATTTAGAATTTTATTAGCAATGAGTTTAGATTTTTATTTGCAAACATAAAATCTTGAAGCCAATCTTCATGATCATTTCAGGCGCTAAACAAAACTATTAATATACAATAACGATTGATAAAAAAATCTTAGATCGTTTTCCTAAATTCTGCAGTATTATATAAAACATTGGAAAAATCAAAACAAAAATTAGTAGCATGACAATAAATTGTTAGTAATCATAAAATCATCAACTTTCCCAGCTTCATCACCTAAACATAACAGCAATCATAAGCTCACTAAATATCAAAAACTAACATTTTGAACAATTTAAACCATTTTAAACTTAAAATATAATTTTAAAATCAGATCATCAAGGCTTATCCTTGGATCTACATTAAATTTTTCTATTTTATTAAATTTAAAACCTGATCATCAAGGCCTATCCTTAGATCAAAAAGAACAATTTTGTTCTCCCCCACCCATTTATCAAGTGTGTAACGACCTCAAACGTCGATTCACTATCCAACCCTTTCAAAAAACCCAAGACTAATAGAAATTTTTGAACAAAACTAATCATTCAAATTAGGATAAACATGGAAGAACTTCGGTTATTCATCATTCACTTGAACCCTCCTCTTACCAGACCCAGGATAAATCTTAGACTTAGTAAGTTTAAAATAGTATCTAACGAACTACTCGCGTTCTAATTATACCTGAACCTTGTGGATCGATTTACTATTCTCCAACCCTTGAACACAATCACTACCCCTAAGTAAGATTAAGTAAGTTAACACCTTAGCTTATAATAGCCACGAGAAAGTAAAAAATCATTCTTCGGAATCAATATACTTTTCTCTCCAACCCTGAACAAATAGACCCAGGTTGAGCTAACCAAAAAATCGTAAGAACTAACAGTTTAAGAAAATAGAAATCATCTAACAACTTTTTGCATCCGTTATCCTAAACCTTATGTCATTTAAAAATCTAGGAAACAAACAAACAATCGTTTTACACAACTGTGAAATAGATAACAAAAAATACGACCTTGTAATCACACCTCATACACAAACAGTTGGATATATTAGAACAAAACGACAAACACTAAAAAGGAAAATAATAACCAAACAAAGACAAATCACACGAAAAAGATTTTCAAAAAATAGAAACGCATTTTCAGAATCAGAAGCCAGCAATTTAGACGAACTTTATAAATTAAAAGAATCCATTGATAAAAATTGCCCCATTCACGATCAATTATATTTTTCAAACTCAGAAACAACTTCAAATTCATCAAAAAGAGGAAAAAGAAGAATAAAAAAGCAATATAAACACAAACCAGTACACTTGTATAATTGGAATCAACCAATTAGACACATCGATAATTACCTATTAACAGTCATTAAACGAAAAAATTAGCCAAACACACACTCCAAGTGAAGATAGTCCAGATGATGACGATATCTACCCCTTCTTCGTAGATGCACCCGATAATAGAGGACAATATGATCTTTGCAAGAATTTTCTCCTAAATTTGTTTGAACCCGGAATCAGCCCATGTAAAGCAGAGTTCCCAGATGTTAAAATCAAAAGACAATTTATTGATCACTATCTGAAAGATATATGTAATTTAACACAACAATACGGAATCTACACCATAGAATTCAGTACACCAAACCCGAATCACCGCAGATATGTAATTCAAACAGACGATCTTGACTTAGAATTTTCAAAAGTATTCTTAGAATATATAAAAAGCATACAGATCATAACTCACAAAGAGCAAACTCCATATTTACTAATGAAGTTTTTGCCTAATATATAGTTATATTTCAATATTAGAAAACGAAACCCCAATCTCAAATGTCTCACCGACAGAGACATCCAAACATAGAAGGGTACGACATGAAATCACACTATTATCAACTTTCCTACATATAATTAAAGAAAATTTCACTAAAGATGAAGTTTTACAACATACAAAACATGACTTACAAAAAATTTTTGCATGGTTTATAATAGATTAATTCACACATAGTATAGATTTAATTTCACAAGCAAGAAAAAATTTCAGACCTCAAAATTCAAACGATGATACCGCCATCACAGAACAGTCAGACTACGTTTGGGACCCCGAATGGTCTCATTATGCATTCATAAATATCCCACAATCAATCTCAAGTCAAGCAATAAAAACAATATCTTATGCAAGAGATTATGTAAGAGTAGTACCATTAACCATTGATGCAACACCATTAAACTACAATACATTTTTACCTGATACGCGAAATAACAGTTTAAATTCGACCGTCATACACAATGAAAACCTTAATGGAACTAGGAATCTCACTCAACAAGATATTCAAACACCATCACACTTCATAAATGAAGAAATCGTCCAAACAACTACACAACAAAGTATTTCACCAATACGTCCAAACTTAACAACACCAAAAAAGACAAACACTTCACTAGCACAAGTAACCTTACAATCAACCGTTAAACCCTCGGTTGCTCCAAAATATTCACAAATGGATTATCAAACATATAGACCCATGACAGTACCATCAAAAACACGCAGAACATTCACAAGAAACAATTTTGCGGAACACAATTATAATTACGCACATTCATCAAAAACAAACTATCCCCCACGAAAAAACCATAATAATCAGATAAGATCTCAATATTGGGATAACCCAATGGCAACAACCAACTCAGTAAATTTTCAAACTAATTCACATCCTCCACAGGATTGTAATGAAAATTACCCATTCTTTCAACAGAATAAAAATAAAAAACAAGCACCTCATCAAACGGATTATCTATCCTCTGATGATGATTATTTACAACCAGATATATTTACACCATATACTCAAGAATATCGTGGACAAGGAGTGCAGAAACCACATACATATCATAGAATTTTTTCTCCACATCCAACAGATACACAAAATCAACAACCAATACAAATGCAAAACCCAATTAACACACAATCTTTTCAACCAATTCAGCCACAAAACCCAATGATTACAGACTCGTATCAACCAACACAAATGCAAAATGAAATACCACTCCCATATTACCTTCAACAACACGAAATAACAAAAAATCAACTCTCAAATTTTTCACAAATGCCAAATGCCGCAGAATCATTACAAATGACAATGAATCCATACCTTATGGGTGGATCATCAATAACATCAAAAAAAACCTTTAATGGTATTCACAGGAACAGACCCTGAATATTCTGTAGAAGATTATTTAAATGCAATAACAGCAAATTTACTTTTAAATATAGGACCTGAACCAATTAACACGCCACTACATCAAAATTGGATACATCGACGCACAGCGTTGATACAAACAACCTTAGATGGCGCAGACCAAAAATGGTTTTCAGTATTGCCTATAGAAATAAAATCAAATTGGAAAAGATTTACACAAGAATTTTCAAAAATGTTTGACTCCGAGAGAAATAAACAACAACAAAGAGTTTCATGTAATGAAATTCGCAGATTACCAAATGAAACCATCAAACAACTAGCAGTACGTATCGAAACACTAGTTCGAAAAGCATATTCATTAAATACACACGACTATAAAAACACAAAAATGACAGAAATCTTAATGATGACCTTAACACCTCAATTAAGGAAAATAGCAATAAAAAAGAGAGCATCACATCCCTCCTCAATTCGAGAGCCCGATCTAGATTTTCGAAAACTAGTAGACAAACTAGAACAAGCAGAAATCACAATGAAACTTGAAGAAACAGAAAATCTGAAGCTACAATATGTTAATCGAATTGAAACAAATACCACAAATATCAACAATATACAGGAATCAGATACAGACCTCGTTGAAAAAATCACTGAAATACTCAATATTTATGAAAAACACCCAAACTTTAAAGGCAAACCATCTTTCAAAAAATGGTGTAATTATTGCCGACGATACGGACATAGTATTTCTGAATGTAGACAAAAACAACAGGACAATCAAAACAAACCTCAAAAATATAGAGAACCAAATAAATCATTCTATCAATACATGAAGAAAGATCAAAATCTACCAAACAAAAATGTATACAGCAACAACAGTTCAGGAAAACCACTTCCGAACAATACCAATTACACGAGAAATCAATCACCATTTAACTCAAGTTATAGAGGAAGATCACCAGAACGAAGAAATACACAAAATTCTTCACAAAATCATTACAATAGACCAAATAGTCGAAATAACTACTCCAGATCAAATTCAAATACAACACAATTTGTTTCTAGATCTAATTCCCAATCAAGGAATAAATACTATCCAAACAATCAATCACGAAACTCATCATATAATAGAAATAGAAACTATTCAAATAATCGCAATAGAAGTTATTCAAACAACCGTAATCAGAACTACCCAAACAATCGATCAAGGAATAACTCATATAACAGATCAAATCATCACAGATCAAACGATGATTATCAAAACCGATCACGAAACAA
The DNA here is from genome assembly GCF_963678635.1 of Symsagittifera roscoffensis. Classification (NCBI taxonomy): domain Eukaryota; kingdom Metazoa; phylum Xenacoelomorpha; order Acoela; family Convolutidae; genus Symsagittifera; species Symsagittifera roscoffensis. Next base: position 2,731,557 of record NC_087071.1, read on the forward strand.
TTCACAAAATCGACATTCAAGTTATAATAGTCGTTATAGAAATTATTCCCAATCACCACACAGAAATAATAACCATTATAATAATTCTAACAATCCCCATAGAAGTAGTACACCTAAACATCAAAGACATATTAATCAAGTACAATCAAATCCAGAAACAACATCAGACCCCCCAGGTATTGATGACACAGTAAATGACGAACTACAACTAAATCAAATAAACTGTGGATCATCAGATTCAGAAAGTGATACAGAAAACACTATATCCATCAATATGATAGCAGTCGAAAATGACTACGAACCTATTATATATGAACAACCTTTTTCATCACATATATATGAAAATCAATTAGAACTCCTTCACAATTATTATATTGAACCCATCCAAACTACACAAACGGCACAAGAAACTAACGAAATCAACACTGTAAATAAATCCAATGAAAAAGACAAAACAAAATGCTTGAATACAAATCACATCTATCAAAATATACAAAAAGAACAACCCAAAGAAAAAATTTATACAATATCATTTCTTTTAGAAAGTCCAAGAAACAAAGAATTTCAACCACCAGATCTTGAAATTGATTTTTTAATTGATTCAGGAGCAGAATCAAACATAATAAACATTCCCTCATGGAATGAGATAAAAACATTACACCCAAAATTAACACCTCTTGCAACCTCCAGTAAACTAGCAACAGCACAAGGATCAACATTGGTAAACTATGGAAAAGTTCAATTATTTCTTCTTTCCACAAGAACAATAGAACAAAATAAAATTTTAAATAAACCATTTAAACAAATATTTCATATCACTGATATTAAACACAATATCATTGGAATACCATTTATCTCTAAATTTATACCAACTATCAACATCTTGAATAGTAAAATACTAATCAAAGATAAATACACAAAAACAAAAGACACATCCCTAACATTTTTTCAAAGATTAAATAAACCAACACCATTCTTTTCAAAATTTTATCCAATATATAACCAACAAAGAAAACACCTGAAACCACTATCAGGAAACATATATAATTTTTCAATAAAACAAGTTCACCAATATGATAAAAATCAAAATAAACAACAACTCTATATGTCAGACTTTGAATTCAAACCCATCCATAAGTTCGAATTCAGATATTATTTCGTTACATGTATACAACAATAAACCGTATCAAGTAACATTACCTTTAGGACTTTTAGGATATTGCGAAACCAACGCTACGGTATCACCAATACATGAAAAAGCATACCGCGTAAATAATATACACCAATTATTAGATATTTGTCAATCCACAATTCTTAATGAAGAATTATCCATAAATAATATAATAAGTAATGAAAAAAGAAATACAGATTATTTCACAAAAACCCCATATTTCAAACCTACATTCAACATAAATAACTATACAGACGATCAACAGAAATTTTTAACAATGTTTAACTTCCAACATTCACAAATAACACAAGACGAATTTGATAAGTTAGCCAAACAGCTAATAAAATATTCATCAGTCTATGCAACATCCAAATTTGATGTTGGCAAAATCAGTTCATCACTACATCTCCCAATAAAATCTGACGCAGTTTTCAAAAAACAAAGAGCAAGTAAACTACCAATTCATTTACACGATAAAGTAAACAGATTACTCGATATTTTAGAACAATACAAAATTATCTCACCGGTAAACAAAGAAGAACAACCAAAAGGTAACACATTTATCAACCCTGTTATCATCCTAGCAAAAGGAGAATCATTAAAAATAGTTCTAGACGCTAGATATCTTAATTCACTAATAGACGAATCAAAATGCAATTGGCCTATTGAACCAATACAAGTTATTATAACAAAAATAAACGGAAAATAATTTACAATCGCAGATATGATTAGTGCATACAACCAAATGCCACTAGATGAACAATCGCGACGCTTAACACAATTTGTTATTGGAAATCAACAATATGTATTCAACCGCCTATTCTATGGAATATCCATAGGACCAGCAGCATTTTCAGCTTTTATGAGCAAAATTTTTAGACCACTAATACTCAAGAAAAACGCAATCACCTATTTAGACGATGTTTTTATGCAATCACAGACAAAAGAAGAAATGTTCAATGTTTTAGAACACTATCACAAAATACTTCAGAACGAAAATCTGAAGGCCGCCCCCGATAAATCACACTTCTTTTTAACACGAGTTAAATTCTTAGGACACAATATAGAAAGAAAAACAATCACTCCATTAAAATCACGCATTGATGCTATTCAGAAGCTTCAACCATCAACAAACAAAAAGAAAATCCAAGAATTCCTTGGAATGTTATTTTTTTTAAGCAAATACGTCTATAAAATGCAATTATACTTAAGACCATTCTATAATATACTTAGACAACAAAATAATTTTGAATGGAACACAGAACATCAAGCACGATTTGAAGAAATTAAAAAACCCTTAACTGAACAAATTTCGAATACAATTCCAGATCCAAATCAACCATTCTATGCAATGTGCGATGCTTCGAATTTTGGCATCGGCGCAGCATTATTACAATCACACAATGGTACCAACAAAATGAATCTTATATCAGTTAATTTAACAAAAATAAACGGAAAATACTTTACAACCGCAGATATGAATAGTGCATATAATCAAATGCCCCTAGATGAACAATCGCGACGCTTAACACAATTTGTTATTGGAAATCAACAATATGTATTCAACCGCCTATTCTATGGAATATCCATAGGACCAGCAGCATTTTCAGCTTTTATGAGCAAAATTTTTAGACCACTAATACTCAAGAAAAACGCAATCACCTATTTAGACGCTGTTTTTATGCAATCACAGACAAAAGAAGAAATGTTCAATGTTTTAGAACACTATCACAAAATACTTCAGAACGAAAATCTGAAGGCCGCCCCCGATAAATCACACTTCTTTTTAACACGAGTTAAATTCTTAGGACACAATATAGAAAGAAAAACAATCACTCCATTAAAATCACGCATTGATGCTATTCAGAAGCTTCAACCACCAACAAACAAAAAGAAAATCCAAGAATTCCTTGGAATGTTAAATTTTTTAAGCAAATACGTCTATAAAATGCAATTATACTTAAGACCATTCTATAATATACTTAGACAACAAAATAATTTTGAATGGAACACAGAACATCAAGCACGATTTGAAGAAATTAAAAAACCCTTAACTGAAAAAATTTCGAATACAATTCCAGATCCAAATCAACCATTCTATGCAATGTGCGATGCTTCGAATTTTGGCATCGGCGCAGCATTATTACAATCACACAATGGTACAAACAAAATGAATCTTATATCAGTTAATTTAACAAAAATAAACGGAAAATACTTTACAACCGCAGATATGAATAGTGCATATAATCAAATGCCCCTAGATGAACAATCGCGACGCTTAACACAATTTGTTATTGGAAATCAACAATATGTATTCAACCGCCTATTCTATGGAATATCCATAGGACCAGCAGCATTTTCAGCTTTTATGAGCAAAATTTTTAGACCACTAATACTCAAGAAAAACGCAATCACCTATTTAGACGCTGTTTTTATGCAATCACAGACAAAAGAAGAAATGTTCAATGTTTTAGAACACTATCACAAAATACTTCAGAACGAAAATCTGAAGGCCGCCCCCGATAAATCACACTTCTTTTTAACACGAGTTAAATTCTTAGGACACAATATAGAAAGAAAAACAATCACTCCATTAAAATCACGCATTGATGCTATTCAGAAGCTTCAACCACCAACAAACAAAAAGAAAATCCAAGAATTCCTTGGAATGTTAAATTTTTTAAGCAAATACGTCTATAAAATGCAATTATACTTAAGACCATTCTATAATATACTTAGACAACAAAATAATTTTGAATGGAACACAGAACATCAAGCACGATTTGAAGAAATTAAAAAACCCTTAACTGAACAAATTTCGAATACAATTCCAGATCCAAATCAACCATTCTATGCAATGTGCGATGCTTCGAATTTTGGCATCGGCGCAGCATTATTACAATCACACAATGGTACAAACAAAATGAATCTTATATCAGCAAATTCACGATTATTCACTCAAGCAGAGCTACGACTCTCAACTCTAATGAGAGAATGTACAGCCATAATCTATACACTAACGGAATATGAATTTCTGATACTTAGATCAAAACATCCAACAGTCCTATTCACAGATCACAAACCAATCATTTTTCTCTTTACACAAAAATCCAATCCAAATCACCGAGTTTATAGATTTCAATTAATTCTAATGAAATTCCCAAACTTACATATAGTTTGGACAGCAGGAAAGAATCTTGCATTACCAGACACATTAAGTCGAAATACACCACCTGAATTACTTACACGTAAAACTACAGTTGAAATACCCAAAAATATAAAACTTTACCTTGCAGAAAACGAAACATCACCCCGACTAGAATGCAAATATGCAGTAAAAACTGACGTTGAACAATCACAGATAAATAATCTACAACACTTCCCACTTTATTTAGATTGCCAAAATAACCACTACGAAGTTGATCTACTTGGAACATCAACTTTCAAACCAATTCCATATTCACAATGGATAAAAAATAACACCCAACAAAAAAGATTAAAACAACACTCGTATAAAAAAGACCTTTTTCCGTTATTTGAAAAAGAAAATCTAAATGATAAAATAAATTTATCAGGACCACAAACAAACGATTCAAAATACACAATAAATCAAGTTTTTGACCTCCATGACCCACTTGATACAATTCCTTTATCTAAATTAGAAATTGAAAACATTTTTCTCCCCCCAACAGATAAAATTACAATTAATACCTTGAAACAATATCAAAATCTTGACCCAGTAATTAGAAAACTAAAATCATGGCACAAATATAAAACTAAACCCGTAAAGGCAGATACAACAATTTTAGGAAATAAAACACTCCTCCGATATTTTCGAAAATTTAATAATACAACAATTAATGAAAACACAGACCTTCTAGAATACCAATTAAATGAATCTACAGTTCCCTGTCTCCCTTTAAGTATGATTCTCATAGCTTTTAATATTTCAAATTCACAAAACATTAAAGGACACTCTGGATCAGAGAAAACATATTCAAATTTCATTCAAAACTTTTGTTTCCCAAATGCACCAATTTGGATAAAAGTACTATGCAATGATTGTATAGTATGTCAGCTAAATAAACCTTATCCAAATCAAAAACAAATAGCACAAAAACAAGATTTTAAAGGACAAAGTTTGTACTTTAACCACCGTATTTCATTTGATACAAAAGGACCAATTTCACCATCATCCGAAGGAAACTCCTACATTATGGTAATTGTTGACGCATTTACACATTATGTAGCACTTAACCCAGTACCACATTGTAATGCTTATTACGCTTACACAACACTTTATGAACACTGGATAGCCAAATTCGGACTACCAGAAATTTTAGTTACAGACAACGGTACAGAATTCATAAATAATGAAATCATCACACTATGTCATTTATATAACATCAAACACAAACCACGCACATCTCACGCACCTTGGACAAGCGGCTTAACCGAAGGTATGAACCGTTCACTACAAGAATATCTTAGATGTATCATCAATGGAAATGATACAAGATACACCGAATGGTCAGCAGATGTAAAACTATTTCCCTTAGCATATAATTCACAAATCACGACAACTCTAGGAATGTCACCATATGAAACGGTTTTTAATCAAAAGCCACGCCAACCAATTATGTTTACAGCAAATTCTCATAAAAATGCACAAAGTCATTGTCAACCGAATAAAGACTCAATTTGTTATAACCTACCTTTACACACACATGATGAAGATCATTTTCATCACCCACAAATTCTTAAATTAGCCTCCGGTACACACACCGAATGGATTTTAAACAGAGATAAAAAACACAATGAAATTTACCAAAAAGTAACAAAAAAGTTGTTACAAAGGCAAAACATTAATGAACAAATAAATTCATGCTTTGCACCAGCCTCCGATTTAAAAATTGGAACATTTGTTTTAATACCCAATTTTAAAACTCAAAAAGGAATTTCTAAAAAATTACAACCCCTTCGTAAAGGACCATACCAAATAATTGCCAAACCCACTGACGTGACATATAAAATCACCGACTCAGACCAAAAAGAAATTATTCAGCATCGAAACAATCTATTACCTTATTACCCAAAAGAATACGCACTACGCGAACTAACTCAATTATATTCTTTCACAGGTTTAAAAGTTATTCAAAATAACCAACATACGGAAAATGAAACAAAAGAACAACATGACATTCACCTCGAAAACCAAAATAAAAACTCAACTACAACGAAAAACAATACAAAAAAGCTAGATCAAAAAATACATCAAAAAGAAAGAAAAAATAGAAAATTGACAGAAAAAATTATAACCCAAGAACAAATCGACAAATCAGAACATAGAAAGTCATCACGACTTAGAAATCAACCACGCAAAAACTATAAAACATTCATCCTACAATCTAAAATATTAAAGAAAGTTGAATTTCAAAAACAGCTTTAATTTTATATTTAATAATCTTTGCACCTCTGAAATATTTTGAACTTTCATTTTTCAAAATAACATGCTGACAGAGACGCAACGATTCTAGTTCAAAATTAGCCAATAGGATTCATCCAATCCGTCACCTTCTATAACTCTAACACAAACCAACTAGACGAAAGATATTAAACTCCAGGCATATCTATTTCTATAACTTTGCGACCTCCAGGTCAAAAATAAAGAAACCATTCCAACTTGACAACTAAAATAAATATCACCATAATATCATAACCCTCCCTTATCTAATAACCCAAAGATCAACAATATTTCCCCAACTCAGACCTCAAATACCCCCCAAAACAAATATGTTAAATTAGCCTAAAGTAAAAGAAAGACCATTTTAATTAGCCTAAAGTATAAAAATCTCAAAAATACCCCAGATCACTTGACAAATAAAAATAAAGACAAAGAAGACCTCCCGATCACCATAAAATTTGCCCCCAACAATTTTTCACAAAACTCAACCCACTTGTCAAAAAACCAATAAATAATTCGACCACACTTGAAAATTGCCTCAAACAACAAAAAATATTCGATCGAGAAGCCATTTCTTAAATGCTCTTCTCTCGACTAGTCAACATAATTCTTAACATTCTCATAAACTTTTTAACGATATTTAAACTTTTAATCATATTTCTTTTTGATACCTTTGAAACTTTTGTAATAATCTTAATCATTTTTTGCAATATTTTTTAAATTTTCTATTCCATATTTGAACTATACCTCCAGCTTTCAAAAGCTATTGACTATATCCACAGGTACGATTCACAAAACTTATCTAAATGATACGAACCATTTTTAGTAGAACAGATATTTTTTTACTATTTGTAATTTTTATAACATTTCTATCTTCCCTCATCTTGACAATATGCAAATGTATAAAGAAAGCAATCATCACATTCGCCCTAGCAACAATCCTTCTAATTCTTTTTCTAGAAGAATACTACAATAAACATAAATTTTTTCACTAAAAGAATAGATCAAAAACCATCAAAAATTGCTAACCAACAATCAAACAGTCAGTCTTCACCGACATCATCCGAAGATAACCCAACACCACCTACAACTACCCAAAACCCCCAAACATCTACACGAATTTATTTTCAAGATAACCCATATACCTTTGAAGAACGACACGCTCGCTTATCTGAACCACTAGAACCAGTTCAACGACAAGCACCTCTAAGTGAGCCAACATATAACTTATACCCAACACTACCACAAGAATTAAGTAGAATACGAAATCTTAGTCAAAATCAAAATACAGTCGAAATAAATAAACAAATTATACATCCTCGACGAAACAGAAATTTTCAAACCCCCCGAGTTCATTTTGATATACCCCAATCCCCATCACAAAGTACTCCAGAAAACCCCATTGGTATATTACCAGAAACCCCTACGCTTCTTTCACAACGTAGCACCTCAAGCCTACCCTCAGATTACTTAGGTTCAACACCAACATCCGAACAAATACGTGAAAATCCCTTTAACCCCACAAACCAAACATCACGACTACCATATTGGACAACACAATCATTCACACAAGGTGAACCAAATTTAATCAATGATCCAATAGATATTTCTACGGATACAACAACATCCTCATCACTACCAGAAACATTATCACTACCATCAACACCATCAATAAGCCAGATTTCACCAACGCCTTTTAACTTAAATTTCCCAAATAACCTCGACGCTAGATATCGAGAACAATCATCAACAAATATTCCTCTAAGATTATACTGGAATACATTCACAGCACCCCCACCATTATTTGGACAACACCCAGAAAGTAACCGACTCCACAACTGGGCACTCAATAGACTACAATATAGACAAGACATCCACGAAGACATTCGTGATCATAACATCCAAATACTCCAACAAAATAGTCTACAATTAAAATTTGAAATCACGGTTAAACTAAACAACATTGCTCAACATCCCTACCCATTAAACCCACCAAATATAACAGCTCAATCACTATCACCACCATTTATAACAATTGAAGTGATATACAAAAACGACAGATATACCAAAAAGACAATTGGTTACATCACATTTTGTAACCCATACTCAGGATTATCATACACATGTATATTCTAAAAATATTAATTTTTCTCCAACTCTTTTTTCTAGTAATCTCCAATCAGAACATAAATCCTTCCCCCCGCACAGGACCCCAAGATTTATTAGTAACACATTACGATTGTGAAGAAAATGAACAAAAAACACTACACAAATATGCAATAAATCAAGTATCACAATGCGAAACAGAACCACAAGCTATAGAAACTACAAATGTAATAGCGACACTTTATTCAAAAGCCCGAGCAACAACAATTATAGGATATAAATTCACAGCAACATTTTCTGAAAAGAAAGTACATTGTTCACAAGTCTCAAATGGAAATAAAAACCGACTTGACCACGAATCATTCTACCAGAGTAATATCGAGCGACTTTTACATCTCAATCCCGAAGATTGTAAAAACGAGTTACTCAGACTCAATATCACAAGAAATAAAAACACAGATAGAACGTTAGTATATTTCCAAGTTTTTTCAGATTGTGTACATCAAGCAGAACTTGAAAGATATCAAGGACATATAAAACTAGATGAAAAATACCCATACAACGGCGCACACGGAAGATTAACTTATGACATACACGATAAACACTGGATACCGCACATTGGTATAAATAACCCATCAAACTGCAAAGCAGATACAAAAAATAAAGGATATCAAGAAATAATGTTTTTCGAAAATACAACTCGAAAAAATACAACTCACGCGCGATTTATCTGACAACACAATGATCTATCAAGGAATTAGATTACCTTGTAAAAACGATCAAGGCTATTGTGACCCTACAACACGAACACAAGCAACAATTGTTTGGTTCCCCGAAGACACATGTACAACATTTCAAGTAGCAAAAATACACGCTCGAATGATAAAATTTCACGAAAAATATTTTATACAATCAATTCCATATGAACAAGTAAATCCATCACGAAAACAAAGTTCTAATTTTAGAAACATACACAATATAGAAAATAAATTGACACGTTTTCAAATATATCAAGAAACAAAACTTGCATGTAAATACAGAAACCCACTTCACAAAACACAATACTCCGAAATATTAGTTGAATACGAAAAAGGATTCGACATGACCACTGGAAAAATAAAAATCGACCCATACGCCACAAGTCATCCTATAAACGAAGGAACATCATATATACCAGTTAATTTTCAAAAAAGTAAAGGTCAACCTGGTGGACATCTAAAGCCCCATGACACTAGAAGCACACGTTTACAAGAACTATCACTAATGAATAGTACATATTTCGGTAATATCCACTATGATATTCACTTAGATATGAAATTAGACTACACAATTAGCCGAATTTTTCAAGAAATGTCACTCTCTGAAATAGAAACACTTCACCAACTATGCGAATTAGAAAGAACACAAATCTTACAATCACTTGCACTAGCAGTATTAAAAATACCCTACGCAGGATATTTACTATCAGGAAATAGATCAATTTTTTTAGACTACGAAGGAAACATTTTATGGTTTTATACCTGTACCAAAAAAGTATCACCACTATATGTTTTTGAAGATAAACGATGCTATAAAAGAATCCCTATCTTTTATAAGAATAAAGTACATTTCGTTGACACACTTTCAAGACGAACCTATTTCTGGGATACCGCAGTCCCATGTGGATCAGAAATAGCCACAATGTAGTACAACTGAACCCTGATGAAGATAAATATTACCTTCTTACCCCATACCCCACATTAATGCAATCACTCAAAAATTTTTCACCTGAAAGCATTAGAGCTATTGCTGGAAACCCAAATATCGACCTACAATCAATTGGAATATATTCAAAATCCGATATCCAACATCACATTAGAACACATTAATTCCAAGAATTATTAACACAAATGGACACTATACAAAGACAATCAATTGACCAAAACTTACGCAAACTTGCCGAAACCGCAGGATTTGCAGATATTTATACACAAGATTATAGCGGATATTTTAAAGACATTAAAGACTATATATATCTAAACGGTGAAAAATACCGACCACAAGATATCTCACCTATAAATATTTTTAGCTTTCTTACACTAAAAAATGAAATTCTTGATTTTCTAGGATGGCCCTATTACATCTTAGAAAAGTTGACTATTCTATACGCAATGTTTAACTTTATAGGATTTCTTTTTTCACACACAAGTAAATAGACAAGCAAGTGTAGCACGCATACAATTTGCAGGATTTTTTGGAATTTTTTCATCATCAATAAACAAAATTCTTTTAGACGCACAAATGAAAGAATACAACACAAAAATAGCAACAAGACAGAACACATACGACGAAGAATATAACAATGTAGAAATAACGCCTACAGCACCACAGTTACCACCCCTACCACATAACCATCCATTATCCCTAGTTCCACGAAATTTTCGAAATTTAGCAATAACACATAATCCAAATTTCAGACCAACCATATCACAAAGTCCCATTCAACATATAAGGACACATCATTCACAAGATGAAAATACATATGAACAAATTATAGAACAACCCCATACCACCGCTTTTCAGTCTCAAAATAATAATTTTTTTAGCCCACGATGAGCCGACAACTTGGATCCCTACACCGCTCAAATTCCCACCCAACCAACCTCAACACTCCAATTACGATAATTCCACTTTTTGCTTTCCCGCCACCCGATTTCCCAACCAGTAATATAACATCAGGCATGAATTCAGACACTAATTCACATATCTCAGTTTTATACTCCATTTCACAACTCAATCACCCTAATATTGAAACCCCTGATGAATTTGCAGACTCTGAACCATCTCCATCCAATAATTTTCAAACCAACTCCTCGGTTTTTTCAAAACCCCCTTTTCAACCAATCCCACCAAATAACCCACTCCCATCCATTTCTACACCCTCTTATGCTTCACAAGTCACCCAAACCTACTCTTCATTTCATTCAGACCGATCATCCAATTCTCCAGATACTCCCCAAATCTCCCAAGAACTAGATAATTTTATCACCCTACAACAACAACCCTTCCACCTTGACACCCCCACTATAAATCAGATTTCATCCACAATAGAATCATCAAACCCACTTACCCCTACACCCTCTTCAGCTTATACCGCATCATTAGAACCATCATCCACACCCACCGAATCATCAATTAGCACTAATAGAGCTTATCGCACTTTCAAAAGAAAATTCCCAAACCATCCATTTCCAACAAAACCATGAACAGCCCGTGAATATATTAATCATCCAAATCACACTAACACGAAAGGTTTTCTAGCAATCACCTTACCTTCATTTCCACAATATACTTTAAACACCCCTAACGACACTAACGACACACGTAGTTTTGTAGATGAACAAGTTTTAATGCCTACACTTCATTGGACATCATATTATCATTTTACTAATCCCTTTTACCTACCTTTATCTAATACTCACATCGATATAGAAAGAAATCAAAATATGCTATATCGACTCACCACACCACTAACACATAGACAATTTACTTATATAGGATATAAAAAGTCACTGAAAACATACACTGCACCCCGAGCTAACGAATATACGCTAGAATATTACGATCATAACATCATCCGAGCTAACCAAGACCAATTTTTAGATGATGATCGCTTCGCTAACCCACAAATCACAGAAAAATTCTTCATCAAAACACCATATGTATTTACACTCAATATATTTGATCGCAAATTCGACCACGTCATTTCTGAAGCACTAACCGACATGCAAGCTTACGAAAGTTTTAAAGAAAGATTTCAATTATTTTCACTAACATTCAATTTCCTTGCACCACATGAACGCGATTTGCACTGCTCACACGACATTTTGTTACGCACTAAACAAACCCACACGTATACATACTATCGCTTCATACAAAATCATTTTGACCTGCACACTCCATCAAGACAACCACACCACCGTTTTCAGTTTATTAACTCTAAATACACTTCACCATTTTTTCTTAACTTCACATATTGCATCAAAGATACTAACCTTCACGGTATTCTTCGCAATTATGATCCCTTAACCAAAATGTATATTTTTTGTCCCATCACGAAGACCTTCAACGCAGAAGAATCCAGACCCTTCCTTATCCCACATGAATTTATTCAACCTATAGAAATCCCGATATTAGAATTCATCCACAACACTAAATACAATCACAAATTATATAATCTCATCCAAAACACACCTTATGAGTTTGCAGTTGGCACTGAAGAACTAAAAACCATTTAAGCACTTCAATTGCTTTGGCCACTGCTTCAAACTAAAAACATCATTCGCATACTAGCAAAATTACTAACAAATTCCGACATAATACACGACAACTTCCCCCACGGTTTTTTCCCCGATAACTAAACAGGTAAGTATAATTTATACATATGCTTCACTAATAAATTCAAATTAAAAACTAACCATTCTTTATCCATGTCTTATTTAGACTTTTAGTCTTCATCCCACGATCATCTGCAAAATACACAAAAGAAAAATAAAAAATAGAAAACTTCTTCAAAATCTTCAAAACTCTATTAATATTTTGCACTAGATAAATTCAATAAAAATCATACCAATGTAGTAAATTAACTTATAAATTGTTTCCCCAAAAGCAGTAAGTTTAGTAATGATGAAAATTTGTAACTTAATTTTTCCCCAAAAACTAGCAGTAAAATTGAAATTCTATGTAGTAAATTGATAAGACGAAAATGCAGTACTAACCTTTTGATATTTTCATTCACTCGCACAAGAATTCTATCCAAACTCGCACAGCTCGCCCACGAAGAATTGTTTAAATAATGAAATTCAGTTTCAAGTTTTCACACTCAACATTTCTAACACAAGATAACAAGTTTCAAACTTTCCTTTAACCCGGTTGGAAAGGAATTATATACTAAACAAAACTAACCAACGCAGCTTACTAAACACCACAACACATATAATAACAGCATGGCTAAGAAAAGGAAACCAACGGTACCCAAACCAAATTAACCCAGTTTAAAACTGGATAATTTATTCTTTTGAAGACTATTATAAAGTCTAAGAAAGAAATAATAAAACACAAAAAAGTCGAAAGACAAACCCATACCAAAAACAATTTGATTTTTGAAAAAAGGACACAACCAACGAAACATAAGAAAAACCACAATAAAACCAACATAAAACGTTATCACATAACAGGACCTCTCACAGAAACCGCACGAAATCATACTCCCACTCCTTGCCTAACCCACCAGAGAGGACGTCCTGAGCATGCTCTATAGCCGGCCTAACCCACCGCGCTACATCCACGCTTTGTGACCACGCTTCTATTTTTAATAAGAGGTACTCAAGGGTGAGTAACTCTTCAAAATAACCGAACTAAAACAAAAAGCTTTTGTGAAAACAACTAACCAAAATCATAATTAAAACACCGAACAATTAAAAATTTTATAAAAAGTAAATTATACCTTGCAGTATATAGATCAGCATACAACACCAAAGACGAACATCCAAAGACAAAATGACCCCACTACACTCGAAAAAGAATGGCCAACCACAATCAATATGCCGTCCACAATCACAACTCAAAGGATTTAGAGTACGACTTGACTTCGCAGAAAAGGACTTCATTGAACTAGACCAATGACCACCTCGATGTTCAAGTATACGTACAGATCCGAATAACAAGGCATCCCCTCCACGCACAATCTCCACGCCATTCCCAGACGAGGTTGAACACAAAAGAAGTTCTCTACATGAGACAGAAAAACCTGTCATAGCCAACCATTCTGAAATCAGATTTGAGTTTGTTGAGAAAACCCAGTCGTTGTCATAAGAAGACACAACGATTGATCCTGGAACTTCTCTAACAAGAGAACCCAGAAGAAATATGATGTTCGCCAAATACCAACGTCCATCATCCATCCTTTGAATTGCAGAAAGACAATTCTAAAAAACTCTGTAAAACCCGGATGGGTGGAACCTGATCTAAACTACATTTTATGATTGGATAAATTAGATATTTTACCACTGTAAAGTATTTAATATTAACCAATCATGATCCATCTAACTAACAACCCACTTATTTGTAAGTGCTGAAATTACTTGTAATTTCAGCACCAGAGAGATTTGAATTTAACTTAGAAATTAGTTGCCTCTCCAAGAGAACTTCAGCAGCCGCAATAAACCAGTATACCCTAGATCTATTGAGCCTAGCAGAGACTAGTTAAACAACCTGAGACTAGATAGTATAAGAGTAAGATTAGGATCGGTATTAGACTAAGAAGTTGCACGAATCTATCCGGCCGAAAATAAGATGACGAGCGTGACGAGCAGACGGTGTACCCTATCCGAAATTACTCTATGAGTTAACCACATCGGTCCTAACTCACCAAGTACCTTAAGCTTTGTTGAAATTTCAGCCGACTCATGAGGCCTTGACACCGACTCATTTGTTTTGAGGTCAGCGCAGTTCAACAAATAACTTCCAGTAAACATGCTTCTCACTGAAGCCGCTATGACCGTTCGCATTCTCATGCAAAGTGAAAATGGCAACGATGGCTAGATGAATACGGCCCGATCTTCAATTTGAAACTTAAGAGCTTGCACCTCCCGAGGGTTTTTTAATGGTCGAGCTTCTGTGTTTGGCTGCATCAACGGGTATTTTCACCTCCCTTAACTGCGTTCTCGCAAGCTCAACGTGTGTTCCCACTAAACCCTAGTAGTTTATTTTATGCTTCATGTATGGGCTGAATTTGACAGAACAGAAAAAATCAAAAGTTCAATCGATGGCACATTGGGTGGTGATGACGTTTTCCTAAGTTATTTCCGTATTTTTGTAACAGTAATGAATGAACATGATATCAACGCCACATTTTCTCGCAATTTTTATGATGTTAATTTTATAGGTTTTCAGAGTTATTTTACTCGTTTGAACTGATTCTCTAATGAAAAAACAGTTTAATTTTGATTCTATATTTAATTCAGCTTGCGAGTTAGCAGTTAAAAAAGATGGAACACTTTTCTTCAATATGGCACATAGACATATAAAAAATTTCGAAACTTGTCTCTTGTTAGTGGGGCTAACTACGCGTACGTTCTATAAAAATAGTTTAGTCATTTCATATAGAATTTTTTGGGTCAGATTTTACCAAGGAAACACTTCAAACGTAGAAACTAAAAATTGAACTTAATTATGTCTTGATTCGTTTTTGCATAAATTTGTTTGTTCGCCGTATTCGAAAAAAATATATATCTGTTCAGCCTGAACTTCTTACAATAAGTAATGAATTATTGTTTACAAAAAATTGTGATTGCTAAATAATCGTGAATGCTTATGAATTAAAAGTAAATTGAAATGTTTTTTTTTTGTGTTTTTCCGGCCGTTTAAGCGACCGTCTTCGTTATCATAAGAATCTTTCGTGCGGCGACTCGGCCAATTCGAGAAAAAAATCTTTTTCATCGGAAAAAGGGTGTTTTGGTCACACAGGGTACAATTACATAATTTTCGTTTTACATATCCGAATGCTTCTTCATTCTGTCTGCTGATGTTTTTCAAATTACTTAGTTTCTTCGATGTCGACAGAGGTCTAAAGCAGGAATTTCTGAAATTCTGTCGATCTGCTTCACAACTAGACGCATACTAACATAGGAGACCAACATTTCCAAGGAAAAAAAACAGTCGAAAAAACTGTCAGAATGTAAGATTTTAAATCTATTGTATTGCTGTAAACTTTTGTACAATTAATTTTGATTACAAACCGAACCAAAACCAATCCTAAATTTTGAATACTCGTTAATCTAACTTAAATTAAAAACACAAAAACCTTGGAATAATTGCCAAAGAGTTTTTAACTAGTTTTCGTAAAAGGTATCAACATTTCGAACACCCCAGAAAAGTTTTGACCCAAAGTTTCACTTTTTTGCCCAGAACTTATTAAAACACCTTTTGCCCAGATAAATTTTGGAGCTTTATCTTCTAAAAACCAAACATTGTTGCCTCCGCCCCGGCTCTCGTTTTTTGAGCGAGTATTCTAAGCCATTTTTTTTACCTCAGGTTTTCTACCTGAGGTTGTCTGAACTCATAACACTCCACTCAACTCGACCTTAATAGCACCGATCTTTTTATTCAGTCCGATAGCGAAACGTCGCATATCGAGCCCGAAAACTTTCTGTCAACGTCACTGCTCGTTCGTCGTCGTAGTTGTTTGTAGTGATTTCAGTTGATTTCTTACCTCAGGCTTAAGTCCCAGAGGTTGTCTAATTTTTAGATCAATAAACTCAATTTCTCCGCTTCCGTTCCCGCCCGTTTACCGAACACCGCTCTAATCCATAATCATTGAGTCTCCATTACCGTTCACATATAGACTTAACCTTATAGTTCACCCGTACACCTAACCAATCATTGTTTTTTTTCTAACGTTTTTTTTTACCTTAAAACAATTTACTGTAGTGTTCTTCAAATTTATGATGATTTTCGTCTTAGGAGCAAGCTCTCTTTTTTATGCAAAACATGCTCAAACATTAAAACTGAGCGTTAAGTTCCAAAGAATTTCCTTTGCCAAAATACTTCCATTAAACTTTTTTTTACAAAAATCAAGAGCAAACAGTGCAAAATAATTTACACAATAACCGACAATTAGCGTCCCAAAATGATTTTGTTTTGTGTCCTGACTTAATCAACAATTGCATAAGTAAACATATAAGCAATCTTCATTTTTTGTCCACTTTGTAAATGAAATGACTTTTAAACAATTTTTAGAAATAACTGCAACCTTTCAATGTCACCGAGAAGGGACAGTCAACATTCTTTGCGCTCTTCAGGATTCGGTCTCTTCCGTTATTTCAGTTTTAGACCATTTTTTAAATTCATAAATGCAAAAGATAGAAGCACACGAAAGCAATATAAAGCGTTATATCAATTTTCTTGTCTCAAATTGTAACTTTTGGAACCTGATCTAAACTACATTTTATGATTGGATAAATTAGATATTTTACCGCTGTAAAGTATTTAATATTAACCAATCATGATCCATCTAACTAACAACCCACTTATTTTTAAGTGCTGGAATTACTTGTAATTTCAGCACCAGAGAGATTTGAATTTAACTTAGAAATTAGTTGACTCTCCAAGAAGACTTCAGCAGCCGCAATAAACCAGTATACCCTAGATCTATTGAGCCTAGCAGAGACTAGTTAAACACCCTGAGACTAGATAGTATAAGAGTAGGAATAGGATCGGTATTAGACTAAGAAGTTGCACGAATCTATCCGGCCGAAAATAAGATAGCGTGACGAGCAGACGGTGTACCCTATCCGAAATTACTCTATGAGTTAACCACCTCGGTTATAACCCATCTGGTGCGACCATAAGCCTCGAACAAGACCTTAATAGCTTAGAATTAACCAAAAATAGATTAGAAATTAGACAAAACATTTTTAAAATGTTACACGACAATAATTTAATCGAAATGTCTCTACGACTCAATAGATCAAAGCCAATATTCCGAACGATAAGAGAACTACCCGGAATTGGACGAAGACCTCGAACCAGAGACGACATACGACAAAATAGAAACTTACCAAATAGTTATATGATAGTACGGCAAAAGCCAACACAAACTTTTATATTTAGAAACTTATTAGCAATGAATTTAGATTTTCATTTGCAAACTTAAATCTTGAAGTCAATCTTCATGATCATTTCAGGCGCTAAACAAAATATTAATATACAATAACGATTGATAAAAAGATCTCAGATCGTTCTCCTAAAATTCTGCAGTATTCTTAAAACATATTTGGAAAATATTTATTGAAATTCAAAACAAAAATTAGTAGCATGACAATAAACTGTTAGTAATCATAAATTATCCAATTGTCCCAGCTTCATCACCTAAAACATAACAGCAATCATAAACTCACTAATATCATTAAAACACTAAATCTTTTCTTAAACAAATTTAAACCATTTTAAACTTAAATTCACTTAATTTTCAAATCAGATCATCAAGGCTTATCCTTGGATCTTAATTCATTTTCTATTCAATTAAAATTTAAAACTTGATCATCAAGGCCTATCCTTGGATCAAAAAGAACAATTTTGTTCTCCCCCACCCACTTAGCTAGTGTCTAACGACCTCAAACGTCGATTCACTATCCAACCCTTTCAAAAAACCCAAGACTAATAGAAATTTTTCAACAAGACTAACCATTCAAATTAGGATAAACAGTGAAAAACTTCGGTTATTCATCCTTCACTTGAACCCTCCTCTTATCAAGACCCAGGATATATCATAGACTTAGTAAGTTTAAAATAGTATCTAACGAACTACTCGCGTTCTAATTATACCTGAACCTTGTGGATCGATTTACTATTCTCCAACCCTTGAACACAATCACTACCCCTAAGTAAGATTAAGTAAGTTAACACCTTATCTTATACTAGCCACGAGAAAGTAAAAATCATTCTTCGGAATCGAATTACTTTTCTCTCCAACCCTGAACAAATAGACCCAGGTTAAGCTAACCAAAAAATCGTAAGGACTAACAATTTAAGAAAATAGAAATCATCTAACAATTTTTTGCATCCGTCATCCTAAACCTTATGTCATTTAAAAATCTAGGAAACAAACAAACAATCGTTTTGCACAACTGTGAAATAGAAAACAAAAAATACGACCTTGTAATCACACCTCACACACAAACAGTTGGATATATTAGAACAAAACGACAAACACTAAAAAGAAAAATAATAACTAAACAAAGACAAATAACACGAAAAAGATTTTCCAAAAATAGAAACGCATTTTCAGAATCAGAAGCCAGCAATTTAGACGAACTCTATAAATTAAAAGAATCTATAGATAAAAATTGCCCCATACACGATCAATTATATTTTTCTGACTCAGAAACAACATCAAATTCATCAAAAAGAGGAAAAAGACGAATAAAGAAGCAATATAAACACAAACCAGTACATTTATACAACTGGAATCAACCAATTAGACACATCGATAATTACATATTAACAGTCATTAAACGGAAAAATGAGCCAAACACACACTCCAAGTGAAGATAGTCCAGATGATGACGATATCTTCCCCTTCCTCGTAGATGCACCCACTGATAGAGGACAACATATACTTTGCAAGAATTTACTACTAAATTTATTTGAACCCGGAATCAGCCCATGTACAGCAGATTTCCCCGATGTAAAGATCAAAAGACAAATTATTGATCACTATCTGAAAGATATATGTAATTTGACACAACACTACGGAATCTACACCATAGAATTAACCTCACCAAACCCGAATCACCGCAAATATGTAATTCAAACAGACGACCTTGATTTAGAATTTTCAAAAGTCTTCTCAGAATATATAAAAAGCATACAATATCATAACTCACAAAGAGCAAAATCCATATTTACTAATGAAGTTTTTGCAATAATATATAGTTATATCTCAATATTAGAAAACGAAATCCCAATCTCAAATGTCTCACCGACAGAGACATCCAAACATATTAAGGTACGACATGAAATCACACTATTTTCAACTTTTCTACATATAATTAAAGAAAATTTCACCAAAGATGATGTTTCACAACATACAAAACATGACTTACAAAAAATTTTGGCATGGTTTATAATAGATTATTTCACACATAATATAGATTTAATTTCACAAGCAAGAAACAATTTTAGACCTCAAAATTCAAACGATGATACCGCCATCACAGAACAGTCAGACTACGTTTGGGACCCCGAATGGTCTCATTATGCATTTATAAATATCCCACAATCAATTGCAAGCCAGCCAATAAGTACAATATCTTATATAAGAGATTATGTAAGAGTAGTACCATTAACCATTGACGCAACACCATTAAACTACAATACATTTTTACCTGATACTCGAAATAACAGTTTAAATTCGACCGTCATACACAATGAAAACCTTAATGGAACTAGAAACCTCACTCAACAAGATATTCAGACACCATCACACTTCATAAATGAAGAAATTGTCCAAACAACAACAACTACACAACAAAGTATTTCACCAATACGTCCAAATTTAACAACACCAAGAAATACAAACACTTCACTAGCACAGGTAACCTTACAATCAACCGTTAAACCTTCGGTTGCTCCAAAATATTCACAAATGGATTACCAAACATATAGACCCATGACAATATCGTCAAAAACACGCAGAACATTCACAAGAAACAATTTTGCGGAACATAATTATAATTATACACATTCAACAAACTATCCTCCACGAAATAATAATAATAATCAAATCAGATCTCGATATTGGAAAAATCCAATGGCAACAACCAATTCAGTAAATTTTCAAGCTAATCCACATCCTCCACAGGATTATAGTGAAAATTACCCATTCTTTCAACAGAAAAAAAATAAAAAACAAGCACCTCATCAAACGGATTACCTATCCTCTGATGATGATCATTTACAACCAGATATATTTGCACCATATACCCAAGAATATCACGGACAAGGAATGCAGAAACCATATACACATCATAGAAATTTTTCTCCACACCAGATATATACACAAAATCAACAACCTATACAAATGCAAAACCTAACTAATACACAATCTTTTCAACCAATTCAGCCACAAAACCCAATGATTACACACTCATATCAACCAACACAAATGCAAAGTGAAATACCACTTCCATATTATCTTCAACAACACGAAATAACAAAAAATCTACTTTCTAATTTTTCACAAATGCCAAATGCAGCAGAATCATTACAAATGACAATGAATCCATACCTTATGGGTGGATCATCAATAACATCAAACAAACCATTAATGGTATTCACAGGAACAGACCCTGAATATTCTGTAGAAGATTATTTAAATGCAGTAACAGCAAATTTAATTTTAAATATAGGACCTGAACCAATTAATACGCCACTACATCAAAATTGGATACATCGACGCACAGCGTTGATACAAACAACCCTAGACAGCGCAGCCCAAAAATGGTTTTCAGTATTGCCTATAGAAATAAAATCAAATTGGAAGAGATTTACACAAGAATTTTCAAAAATGTTTGACTCCGAAAGAAACAAACAACAACAAAGAGTTTTATGTAATGAAATTCGCAGATTACCAAATGAAACCATCAAACAATTAGCAGTACGTATCAAAACACTAGTTCGAAAAGCATATTCATTAAATACACACGATTATAAAAACACAAAAATGACAGAAATCTTAATGATGACCTTAACACCTCAATTAAGGAAAATAGCAATAAAAAAGAGAGCATCCCATCCCTCCTCAATTCGAGAGCCCGATTTAGATTTTCGAAAACTAGTAGACAAGCTAGAGCAAGCAGAAATCACAATGAAACTTGAAGAAACAGAAAATCTGAAATTACAATATGTTAATCGAATTGAAACAAATACCACAAATATCAGAAATATACAGGATTCAGATACAGACCTCGTTGAAAAAATCACTGAAATACTCAATATTTATGAAAAACACCCAAACTTTAAAGGCAGACCATCTTTCAAAAAATGGTGTAATTATTGCCGACGATACGGACATAGTATTTCCGAATGTAGACAAAAACAACAGGACAATCAAAACAAACCTCAAAAATATAAAGAACCAAATAAATCATTCTATCAATACATGAAAAAAGATCAAAATCTACCAAACAAAAATGTATACAGCAACAACAGTTCAGGAAAACCACTACCGAACAATACCAACTACACGAGAAATCAATCACCATATAACTCAAGTTATAGAGGAAGATCACCAGAACGAAGAAATACACAAAATTCGTCACAAAATCATTACAATAGGCCAAATAGTCGAAATAACTACTCCAGATCAAATTCAAATACAACACAATTTGTTTCTAGATCTAATTCCCAATCAAGAAATAATTACTATCCAAACAATCAATCACGAAACTCATCATACAATAGAAATAGAAACTACTCCAATAATCGGAATAGAAGTTATTCAAACAACCGAAACCAGAATTACCCGAACAATCCATCAAGGAATAACTCATATAATAGATCAAACTATAACAGACCAAACAATAATTATCAAAACAGATCACGAAATAATTCACAAAATCGACATTCAAGTTATAATAATCGTTATAGAAATTATTCCCAATCACCACACAGGAATAATAACCATTATAATAATTCTAACAATCGCCACAGAAGTAGTACACCTAAACATCAAAGAAATTTTAATCAAGTACAATCAAACCCAGAAACAACATCAGACCCCCCAGGTATTGATGACACAGGAAATAACGAACTACAACTAAATCAAATAAACTGTGAATCATCAGATTCAGAAAGTGATACAGAAAACACTACCTCCATAAATATGATAGCAATCGAAAATGACTACGAACCTATTATATATGAACAACCTTTTTCATCACATATATACAAAAATCAATCAGAACTCCTTCACAATTATTATATTGAACCCATCCATTCTACACAAACGGCACAAGAAACTAACGAAATTAACACTACAAATCAATCCAATGAAAATAATAAAACAAAATGCTTGAATACAAATCACATCTATCAAAATATACAAAAAGAACAACCCAAAGAAAAAATTTGGACAATACCATTTCTTTTAGAAAGTCCAAAAAGCAAAGAATTTCAACCACCAGATCTTGAAATTGACTTTTAATTGATTCAGGAGCAGAATCAAAGATAATAAACATTCCCAAATGGAATGAGATAAAATCACTACACCCAAAGCTAACGCCCCTTGAAACATCCAGTAAACTAGCAACAGCACAAGGATCAACATTGGTAAACTATGGAAAAATTCAATTATTTCTCCCCACAAGAACAATAGAACAAAATAAAATTTTAAATAAACCATTTAAACAAATATTCCATATCACTGATATTAAACACAATATCATTGGAATACCATTTATCTCTAAATATATACCAACAATCAACATTTTGAATAGTAAAATACTAATCAAAGATAAATACACAAAAACAAAAGACACATCCCTAACATTTTTTCAAAGATTAAATAAACAACCACCATTCTTTTCAAAATTTTATCCGATATATAATCAACAAAGAAAACACCTGAAACCACTATCAGGAAACATATATAATTTTTCAATAAAACAAGTTCACCAATATGATAAAAAACAAAACAAACAACAACTTTATATGTCAGATTTTGAATTCAAACCTATCCATAAGTTTTTCAAAATCACAATTTCATCCATAAAATATTTGAAAAACTCGAATTCAGATATAATTTCTCTACATGTATACAACAATACACCCTATCAAGTAACATTACCTTTAGGACTTTTAGGCTATTGCGAAACCAACGCTACGATATCACCAATACATGAAAAAGCATACCGTGTAAATAATATACTCCAATTATTAGATATTTGTCAATCTACAATTCTTAATGAAGAATTATCCATAAATAATATAATAAGTAATGAAAAAAGAAATACAGATTATTTCACAAAAACTCCATATTTCAAACCTACATTCAACATAAGTAACTACACAGAATCTCAACAGAAGTTTTTAACAATGTTTAACTTTCAACATTCACAAATAACACAAGACGAATTTGATAAATTAGCCAAACAGCTAATAAAATATTCATCAGTCTATGCAACATCTAAATTTGATGTTGGCAAAATCAGTTCATCACTACATCTCCCATTAAAACCTGACGCAGTTTTCAAAAAACAAAGAGCAAGTAAAGTACCAATTCATTTACACGATAAAGTGAACAGATTACTTGATATTTTAGAACAATACAATATAATCTCACCAGTAAACAAAGAAGAACAACCAAAAGGTAACACATTTATCAACCCTGTTATCATCCTAGCAAAAGGAGAATCCTTTAAAATAGTTCTAGACGCTAGATATTTTAATTCACTAATAGACGAATCAAAATGCAATTGGCCTATTGAACCAATACAAGTTATTTTAACAAAAATAAACGGAAAATACTTTACAACCGCAGATATGAATAGTGCATATAATCAAATGCCACTAGATGAACAATCACGTCGCTTAGCACAATTTGTTATTGGAAAAACGCAATCACTTATCTAGACGATGTTTTTATGCAATCACAGACAAAAGAAGAAATGTTTAAAGTTTTAGAACATTATCACAAAATACTTCAGAACGAAAATCTGAAGGCCGCCCCCGATAAATCACACTTCTTTTTAACACGAGTAAAATTCTCAGGACATAATATAGAAAGAAAAACAATCACCCCATTAAAATCACGCATTGATGCTATTCAAAAACTCCAACCACCAACAAACAAAAAGAAAATCCAAGAATTCCTTGGAATGTTAATTTTTTTAAGTAAATATGTCTATAAAATGCAATTATACCTAAGACCATTTTATAATATACTTAGACAACAAAATAGTTTTGAATGGAACACAGAACATCAAGCACGATTTGAAGAAATTAAAAAACTCCTAACTGAACAAATTTCGAATACAATTCCAGATCCAAATCAACCATTCTATGCAATGTGCGATGCTTCGAATTTTGGCATCGGCGCAGCATTATTACAATCACACAATGGCACAAACAAAATGAATCTTATATCAGCAAATTCTCGATTATTCACTCAAGCAGAGCTACGACTCTCAACTCTAATGAGAGAGTGTACAGCTATAATATATACACTAACAGAATATGAATTTCTGATACTTGGATCAAAACATCCAACAGTTCTTTTCACAGATCACAAACCAATCATTTTTCTCTTTACACAAAAATCTAATCCAAATCACCGAGTTTATAGATTTCAACTAATTCTAATGAAATTCCCAAACTTACATATAGTTTGGACAGCAGGAAAAAATCTTGCATTACCAGACACATTGAGTCGAAATACACCACCTGAATTACTTACACGTAAAACTACAGTTGAAATACCTAAAAATATAAAATTCTACCTTGCAGAGAACGAAACATCACCCCGACTAGAATGCAAATATGCAGTAAAAACTGACGTTGAACAATCACAGATAAACAATCTACAACACTTCCCACTCTATTTAGATTGCCAAAATAATCACTACAAAGTTGATCTACTAGGAACATCAACTTTCAAACCAATTCCATACTCACAATGGATAAAAAATAACACCCAACAAAAAAGAGTAAAACAACACTCGCATAAAAAAGACCTTTTTCCATTAATTGAAAAAGAAAACCTAACAGATAAAATAAATTTATCAGGACCACAAACAAACGATTTAAAATACACAATAAATCAAGTATTTGACCTCCATGACCCACTTGATACAATTCCTTTATCTAAATTGGAAATAGAAAACATTTTTCTCCCCCCAACAGATAAAATTACAATTAATACCTTGAAACAATATCAAAATCTTGACCCAGTAATTAGACAACTAAAATCATGGCACAAATATAAAACTAAACCCGTCAAGGCAGATAAAACTATTTTAGGAAATAAAACACTCCTCCGATATTTTCGAAAATTCAATAATACAACAATTAACGAAAACACAGACCTTCTGAAATACAAATTAAATGAATCTACAGTTCCCTGTCTCCCTCTAAGTATGATTCTTATAGCTTTTTATATTTCGCACACACAAAACATTAAAGGACACTCTGGATCAGAGAAAACATATTCAAATTTCATACAAAACTTTTATTTTCCAAATGCACCAATTTGGATAAAAGTACTATGCAATGATTGTATAGTTTGTCAGCTAAATAAACCTTATCCAAATCAAAAACAAATAGCACAAAAACAAGATTTTAAAGGACAAAGTTTGTACTTTAACCACCGTATTTCATTTGATACAAAAGGACCAATTTCACCCTCATCCGAAGGAAACTCCTACATTATGGTAATTGTTGACGCGTTTACACATTATGTAGCACTTAACCCAGTACCACATTGTAACGCTTATTATGCTTACACAACACTATATGAACACTGGATAGCCAAATTCGGACTACCAGAAATTCTAGTTACAGATAACGGTACAGAATTCATAAATAATGAAATTATCACACTATGTCATCTATATAACATCAAACACAAACCACGTACATCTCACGCACCTTGGACAAACGGCTTAGTCGAAGGTATGAACCGTTCACTACAAGAATATCTTAGATGTATCATCAATGGAAATGATACAAGATATACCGAATGGTCAGCAGATGTAAAACTATTTCCCTTAGCATATAATTCACAAATCACGACAACTCTAGGAATGTCACCATATGAAATGGTTTTTAATCAAAAGCCACGCAAACCGATTATGTTTATAGTAAACTCTCATAAAAATGCACAAAGTTATTGTCAACCGAATAAAGAATCAATTTGTTACAACTTACCTTTACATACACACGATGAAGATCATTTTCACCACCCACAAATTCTTAAATTAGCCTCCGGTACACACACCGAATGGATTTTAAATAGAGATAAAAAACACAATGAAATTTACCAAAAAGTAACAAAAAAGTTGTTACAAAGACAAAACATTAATGAACAAATAAATTCACGCTTTACACCAGCCTCCGATTTAAAAATTGGAACATTTGTTTTAATACCTAATTTTAACACTCAAAAAGGAATCTCTAAAAAACTACAACCCCTTCGTAAAGGACCATACCAAATAATTGCCAAACCCACAGATGTCACATATAAAATTACCGACTCAGACAAAAAAGAAATTGTTCAACACCGAAACAACCTATTACCTTATTACCCAAAAGAGTACGCACTACGCGAACTAACTCAATTATATTCTTTCACAGGTTTAAAAGTTATTCAAAATTATCCACATACGGAAAATAAAACAAAGGAACAACATGACATTCACCTCGAAAACCAAAATAAAAAATCAACTACAACAAAAAACAATACAAAAAAGCTAGATCAAAATACACCACAAAAAGAAAGAAAAAATAGAAAAATGATAGAAAAAATAATACCTCAAGAACAAAATGACAAATCAGAACATAGAGAGTCATCACTACTTAGAAATCAACCACGTAAAAACTATAAAACATTCATTCCACAATCTAAAATCTTAAAGAAAGTCGAATTTCAAAAACAGCTTTAAATTTAGATTTAATAATTTTTGCACCTCTGAAATATTTTGAGCTTTCATTTTTCAAAATAACATGCTGAAAAACACGCAATGATTCTATTTCATAATTAGCCAATAGGATTCATCCAATCCGTCACCTTCTCTAACTCTAACACAGATCAACTAGACGAACGATATTAAACTCCAAGCATATCTATAACTATAACTTTGCGACCTCCAGGTCAAAAATAAGCAAACCATTCCAACTTGACAACTAAAATAAATATCACCATAATATCATAACCCTCCCTTATCTAATAAACCAAAGATCAACAATATTACCCCCCAAACAAATATGTTAAATTAGCCTAAAGTAAAAGAACGACCATTTTAATTAGCCTAAAGTATAAAAATCTCAAAAATACCCCAGATCATTTGACAAACGAAAATAAAGACAAAGAAGACCTCCCGATCACCATAAAATTTGCCCCCAACAATTTTTCACAAAACTCGACCCACTTGTCAAAAAACCAATAAATAACTCGACCACACTTGAAAAATTGCCTCAAACAACAAAAAATATTCGATCGAGAAGCCATTTCTTAAATGCTCTTCTCTCGACCAGTTACCATAATTCTAAACATTCTCGCAAAATTTTTCACAAAAATTAAACCTTTCATCATATTTCTTTTTGATACCTTTGAATCTTTTCTAATAATCTTAATCATTTTTTGCAATATTTTTTAAATTTTCTATTCCATATTTGAACTATACCTCCAGCTTTCAAAAGCTATTGACTATATCCACAAGTACGATTCACAAAACTTATCTAAATGATACGAACCATTTTTAGTAGAACAGATATTTTTTTACTATTTGTAATTTTTATAACATTTCTATCTTCCCTCATCTTGACAATATGCAAATGTATAAAGAAAGCAATTATCACATTCGCCCTAGCAACAATCCTCCTAATACTTTTTCTAGAAGAATACTACAATAAACATAAATTTTTCCACTAAAAGAATAGATCAAAAACCATCAAAAATTGCTAGCCAACAATCACATAGTCAGTCTTCACCGACATCATCCCAAGAAAACCTGACACCACCTTCAACTACCCAAAACCCCCAATCATCTACACGAATTTCTTTTCAAGATAACCCATATACCTTTGAAGAACGACACGCTCGCTTATCAGAACCACTAGAACCAGTTCAACGACAAGCACCTCTAAGCGAACCAACATATAACTTATACCCAACACTACCACAAGAATTAAGTAGAATAAGAAATCCTAGTCAAAACCAAAATACAGTCGAAATAAATAGACAAATTATACATCCTCGACGAAACAGAAATTTTCAAACTCCCCGAGTTCATTTTGATATACCTCAATCCCCATCACAAAGTACACCAGAAAATCCCATTGGTATATTACCAGAAACCCCTACGCTTCTTTCACAACGTAGCACCTCAAGCCTACCATCAGATTACTTAGGTTCAACACCAACATCTGAACAAGTACGTGAAAATCCCTTTAACCCTACAAACCAAACATCACGACTACCATACTGGACAACACATTCATTCACACAAGGTGAACCAAATTTAATCAATGATCCAATAGATATTTCTACGGATACAACAACATCCTCATCACTGCCAGAAACATTATCACTACCATCAACACCATCGATAAGCCAGATTTCACCACCACCTTTTAACTTAAATTTCCCAAATAACCTCGACGCTAGATATCGAGAACAATCATCAACAAATATTCCTTTAAGACTAGACTGGAATACATTCACAGCACCTCCACCATTATTTGGACAACACCTAGAAAGTAACCGACTCCACAATTGGGCACTAAATAGACTACAATATAGACAAGACATTCACGAAGACATTCGTGCTCATAACATCCAAATACTCCAACAGAATAGTCTACAATTAAAATTTGAAATCACGGTTAAATTAAACAATATTACTCAACATCCCTATCCATTAAATCCACCAAATATAACAGCTCAATCCCTACCACCACCATTTATAACAACTGAAGTACTATACAAATACGACAGATATACCAAAAAGACAATTGGTTACATCACATTTTATAACCCATACTCAGGATTGTCATACACATGTATATTCTAAAAATTTTAATTTTTCTCCAACTCCTTTTTCTAATAACCTCAAATGAAAACATAAACCCTTCCCCCCGCACAGGACCCCAAGAGTTAATAGTAACACATTACGATTGTGACGAAAACGAACAAAAAACATTACACAAATATGCAATAAATCAAGTATCACAATGCGAAACAGAACCACAAGCTATAGAAACAACAAATGTAATAGCGACACTTTATTCAAAAGCCCGAGCAACAACAGTTAAAGGATATAATTTCACAGCGACATTTTCCGAAAAGAAAGTACATTGTTCACAAGTCTCAAATGGAAATAAAAACCGACTTGACCACGAATCATTCTACCAAAATAATATCGAACGACTTCTACATCTCAATCCCGAAGATTGTAAAAACGAGTTACTAAGACTCAATATCACAAAAAATAAAAACACTGATAGAAAATTAGTATATTTCCAAGTTTTTGCAGATTCTGTACATCAAGCAGAACTTGAACGATATCAAGGACATATAAAAATAGATGAAAAATACCCATACAACGGCGCACACGTAAGATTAACTTATGATATACACGATAAACACTGGATACCACACATTGGTATAAATGACCCATCAAACTGCAAAGCAGACAAAAAAAATAAAGGATATCAAGAAATCATGTTTTTTGATTGGAAAATACAACTCGAAAAAATACAGCTCACACGCGATTTATCAGACAACACAATGATCTATCAAGGAATTAGATTACCTTGTAAAAACGACCAAGGCTATTGTGACCCTACAACCCGAACATAAGCAACAATTGTTTGGTTCCCTGAAGACACATGTACAACATTTCAAGTAGCAAAAATACACGCTCTTATGATAAAATTTCACGAAAAATATTTCATACAATCAATTCCATACGACCAAGTCCATCCGTCACGAAGACAAAGTTCTAATTTTAGAAACATACACAATATAGAAAATAAATTGACACGTTTTCAAATATATCAAGAAACAGAACTTGCATGTAAATACAGAAATCCACTTCACAAAACACAATACTCCGAGATATTAGTAGAATACGAAAAAGACCACTGGAAAAGTAAAAATCGACCCATACGCCACAAGTCACCCTATAAACGAAGGAACATCATACATACCAGTTGATTTTCAAAAAAGTAAAAATCAACCTGGTGGACATCTAAAGCCCCATGACACTAGAAGCACACGTTTACAAGAATTATCACCAATGAATAGTACATATTTCGGTAACATCCACTATGATATTCACCTAGATATGAAATTAGACTACACAATTAGCCGAATTTTCCAAGAAATGTCACTATCTGAATTAGAAACACTTCACCAGCTATGCGAATTAGAAAGGACACAAATCCTACAATCACTTGCACTAGCAGTATTAAAAATACCCTACGCAGGATATTTACTATCAGGAAATAGATCAAATTTTTTAGATTATGAAGGAAACATTTTATGGTTTTATACCTGTACCAAAAAAGTATCACCACTATATGTTTTTGAAGATAAACGATGCTATAAAAGAATCCCTATCTTTTATAAGAATAAAGTACATTTCGTTGACACACTTTCAAGCTGAACCTATTTCTGGGATACCGCAGTCCCATGTGGATCAGAAAATAGCCACAATGTAGTTCAACTGAACCCTGATGAAGATAAATATTATCTTCTTACCCCATATCCCACATTAATGCAATCACTCAAAAAATTTTCACCTGAAAGCATTAGAGCTATTGTTCGAAACCCAAATATTGACTTACAATCAATTGGAATATATTCAAAATCCGATATACAACATCACATTAGAACACAACAATTCCAAGAATTATTAACACAAATGGACACAATACAAAGACAATCAATTGACCAAAACTTACGCAAACTTGCCGAAACAGCAGGATTTGCAGATATTTATACACAAGACTATAGCGGATATTTTAAAGACATTAAAGACTATATCTATCTAAACGCTGAAAAATACCGACCACAAGATATTTTACCTATAAATATTTTTAGCTTTGTTACACTAAAAAATGAAATTCTCGATTTTCTAGGATGGCCCTACTACATCTTAGAAAAATTGATTATTTTATACGCAATGTTTAACTTTATAGGATTTCTTTTTTCGCTTTTAAAAGGAATCTATAATACATGCGCTATACACACACAAGTAAATAGACAAGCAAGTGTAGCACGCATACTATTTGCAGGATTTTTTGGAATTTTTTCATCATCAATAAACAAAATTCTTTTAGATGCACAAATAAAGGAATACAACACAAAAATAGCAACAAGACATAACACATACGACGAAGAACATAACAATGTAGACATTACGCCTACAGCACCACAGTTACCACCACTACCACATAACCATCCATTATCACTAGTCCCACGAAATTTTCGAAATTTAGCAATAACAAATAATCCAAATTTTAGACCAACCATATCACAAAGTCCCATTCAACATATAATGACACACCATCCCTTAGATGAAAATACATATGAACAAATTATAGAACAACCCCATACCACCGCTTTTCAGTCTCAAAATAATAATTTTTTTAGCCCACGATGAGCCGACAACTTGGATCCCTACACCGCTCAAATTCACACCCAACCAACCTCAACACTCCAATTACAATAATTCCACTTTTTGCCTTCCCACCACCCGATTTCCCAACCAATAATATAACATCAGGCATGAATTCAGACACTAATTCACACATCTCAGTTTTATACTCTATCTCACAACTCAATAACCCAGATATTGAAACCCCTGACGAATTTGCAGACTCTGAACCATCTTCATCCAATAATTTTCAAACCAATCCCTCAGTTTTTTCGAAACCCCCTTTTCAACCAATCCCACCATATAACCCACTCCCATCCATTTCTACACCATCCTATGCTTCACAAGTTACCACAACCTACTCCTCATTTCATTCAGACCGATCATCCAATTCTCCAGATACTCCCCAAATCTCCCAGGAACTAGATAATTTTATCACCTTACAACAACAACCCTTCCACCTTGAAAACCCCACTATAAATCAGATTTCATCCACAATAGAATCATCAAACCCACCTACCCCTACACCCTCTTCAGCTTATACCGCATCATTAGCACAATCATCTACATCCACCGAATCATCACTTAGCACTAATAGAGCTTACCACACTTTCAAAAGAAAATTCCCAAACCATCCATTTCCAACAAAACCAGGAACAGCACGTGAATATATAAATCATCCAAATCACACTAACACGAAAGAATTTTTAGCAATCACCTTACCTTCATTTCCACAATATACTTTGAACACCCCTACAGATACTAACGATACACGTAGTTTTGTAGATGAACAAGTTTTAATGCCTACACTTCATTGGACATCATATTATCATTTTACTAACCCCCTTTGCCTACCTTTATCTAATACTCACATCGATATAGAACGAAATCAAGATATGCTATATCGACTAACTACACCACTAACACATAGACAATTTACTTACATTGGATATAAAAAATCACTAAAAACATACACTGCACCCCGAGCTAACGAATATACGCTAGAATATTACGATCATAATATCATCCGAACTAACCAAGACCAATTTTTAGATGATGATCGCTTCGCTAACCCACAAATCACAGAAAAAATTTTCATCAAAACACCATATGTTTTCACACTCAATATATTTGATCGCAAATTCGACCACATCATTTCTGAAGCACTAACCGACACACAAGCTTACGAAAGTTTTAAAGAAAGATTTCAATTTTTTTCACTAACCTTTCATTTCCTTGCACCACATGAAAGAGATTTACACTGCTCACATGACATTATGTACGCACTAAACAAACCCACACATATACATATTACCGCTTTATACAAAATCACTTTGACCTACACACTCCATCAAGACAACCACACCATCGTTTTCAATTTATTAACTCTAAATACACATCACCATTTTTTCTAAACTTCACATATTGCATCAAAGATACTAACCTTCACGGTATTCTTCGCAATTATGATCCCATAACCCAAATGTATATTTTTTGTCCCATCACAAAGACCTTCAACGCAGAAGAATCCAGACCCTTCCTTATCCCACATGAATTTGTTCAACCTATAGAAATCCCCATATTAGAATTCATTCACAACACTAAATATAACCACAAATTATATAATCTCATCCAAAACACACCTTATGATTTTGCAGTTGGCACTGAAGAACTAAAAACCATTAAAGCACTTCAATTGCTTTGGCCACTGCTTCAAACTAAAAACATCATTCGCATATTAGCAAAGTTACTAACAAATTCCGACATAATCCACGACATCTTCCCCCACGGTTTTTTCCCCGACGACTAACAGGTGAGTATAATTTATATATATACTAATAAATTCAAAATAAAACACTAACCATGCTTTATCCATGTTTTATTTAGATTTTTAGTCTTCATCTCACGATCATCTGCAAAATACACAAAAGAAAAATAAAAAATAAAACTTCTTCAAATTATCCCAAACTCTAATAATCTTTTGCACCAGCTAAATTAAATAAAATTCATACAATTGTAATAAATTAATTTATAAATTATTTCCCTAAAAGCAGTAATTCTAATAATGATGAAAATTTGTAACTTAATTTTTCCCCAAAACAAGCAATAAAATTGAAATTCTATGTAGTAAATTAATAAAACGCAAATGCAGTACTAACCTTTTGACAAGTACTAACCTTCATTCATTCGCACAAGAATTCTATCCAAACTCGCACAGCTCGCCCACGAAGAATTGTTTAAATAATGAATTTCAGTTTCAAGCTTTCACACTCAACAACTCTAACACACGATAACAAGTTTCAAACTTTCCTTTAACCCGGTTGGAAAGAAATTATATACTAAACAAAACTAACCAATGCAGCTTACTAAACACCACAACACATAGAATAACAGCATGACTAAGAAAAGGAAACCAACGGTACCCAAACCGGATTAACCCTGTTTAAAACTGGATAATTTATTCTTTTGAAGACTATTATAAAGTCTAAGAAAGAAATAATAAAACACAAAAAAGTCGAAAGACAAACCCATACCAAAAACAATTTGATTTTTGAAAAAAGGACACAACCAACGAAACATAAGAAAAACCACAATAAACCCAACATAAAACGTTATCACATAACAGGACCTCTCACAGAAACCGCACGAAATCATACTCCCACTCCTGGCCTAACCCACCAGAGAGGACGTCCTGAGCATGCTCTATAGCCGGCCTAACCCACCGCGCTACATCCACGCTTTGTGACCACACTCCCATTTTTAATAAGAGGTACTCAAGGGTGAGTAACTCTTCAAAATAACCGAACTAAAACAAAAAGCTTTTGTGAAAACAACTAACCAAAATCATAATTAAAACACCAAACTAATAAAAATTTTATAAAATGTAAATTATATCTTGCAGTATATAGATCAGCATACAACACCAAAGACGAACATCAAAAGACAAAATGACCCCACTACACTCGAAAAAGAATGGCCAACCATAATCAATATGCCGCCCACAATCACAACTCAAAGGATTTAGAGTACGACTTGACTTCGCAGAAAAGGACTTCATTGAACTAGAACAATGACCACCTCGATGTTCAAGTATACGTACAGATCCGAGTAACCAGGCATCCCCTCCACGCACAATCTCCACGCCATTCCCAGACAAGGTCAAACACAAAGAAGTTCTCTACATGAAACGAAAAAAGCTGTCATAGCCAACCATTCTGAAATCAGATTTGAGTTTGTTGCGAAAACCCAGTCGTTGTCATAAGAAGACACAACGATTGAATCTGGAACTTCACTAACAAGAGAACCCAGACGAAATATGATGTTCGCCAAATACCAACGTCAATCATCCATCTTTTGAATTGCAGAAAGACTATTCTAAAAAACTCTGTAAAACCCGGATGGGTGGAACCTGATCTAAACTACATTTTATGATTGGATAAATTAGATATTTTACCGCTGTAAAGTATTTAATATTAACCAATCATGATCCATCTAACTAACAACCCACTTATTTGTAAGTGCTGAAATTACTTGTAATTTCAGCACCAGAGAGATTTGAATTTAAATTAGAAATTAGTTGACTCTCCAAGAAGACTTCAGCAGCCGCAATAAACCAGTATACCCTAGATCTATTGAGCCTAGCAGAGACTAGTTAAACACCCTGAGACTAGATAGTATAAGAGTAAGAATAGGATCGGTATTAGACTAAGAAGCTGCACGAATCTATCCGGCCGAAAATAAGATAGCGTGACGAGCAGACGGTGTACCCTATCCGAAATTACTCTATGAGTCAACCACCTCGGTTATAACTCACTTTCAATTATATTTTTACGATACAGACGAATTTTGAAAACCATAGTTAAATACGTTAAAAGAAAAAAGAGTTATGGAGAAATCAACCAAAAGCTTTCAGAAGGAAGCGAACTGAACTTAGACGCCCGGAATGCTCCCGCAAAAAGTTGTCCGTTATATTTCACAAAATTTAAAATAAAATTATTGGACATTGATTTTTCGTTTACCTTGTCATTAAAAATATTGCATCTTATTCGAAATTTAATTCATTGGTTTACAAGCAACTTTTAACTGTTTACGTTAGGTTAATAGAGTACACTGAGTTAATTTCTTACCTCGTGTTTTGCACCCAGGAATCGCCTGATTCTCAGGAAGTCACTTGTAATTCGCACTGTTAAGATCAAAAACTGGCTTCATACTTGTAAGGAATTCTCAGAAAACGTCGTTTTAAAAATGAAAAAAATAGTCCTTCTTTTAACCCCTCGTGTTTCCGACAAAACGGCCTTGGAAAAATGGTTCGAGCTTTCAACTCACACAAACGATGAAACTCTTACAAAAAGCCCAATCTATATTGACACTTAGCCAATTTGAAAATTTTAAATCGCGAAGCTCTGCAACCAAACCACAGAAAAGTCAAGTGGAATCCTCTAAGACTTCTAGCCAAAAAGAAAGGAGATCTGAAAGTTGCAAAGGTACGCCGTGAACAAATAGAGCGACAAAATGAAGCTAAATTTCGATTGAAACAACAGAAAAATCTATTAGAACTGAAAAATTGGCCATACAAAACCGATTTAAATTGTCCGACGCCTCTTTAACTGAAATGCGATTCTTGAAGACATGAAAGTGAAGTCAACTTTGATAGACTAGCCCGAGAAGACTCTGGCCAGAAATATGAGGACGAAAAACTGGGCGAACAAAACAACCGAAGAAACTCAGTCTGCAAAAGATCCAAACCGTTACCGTTTGCTTCTGGTTTCAAACCGTTCTGCGTTAAACCAGTCTACCAATCTTTCCAACCGGCGATATTTGTCTCGATTAGTAAAATGGATGGATTCAATACCAGCATCAGAAGCCCGTTTCGTTCTAGATCCGAAACAGTTTTAACCCAAAATAACACTTAATACTTTCCGAAACTTTTGCAAACGTCTGTTAAATCTACTGTGATACCCGTTGGTTTCAGTCAAATCACCCAAACAAGCCAAAATCAAACACTAGCTCAACCGGCTTCTGAATTCAAAATTGAAAACGTACCAAACTCGACTTTCAATTATTTGAATTCGACTTTCCCATTAACCAGTGGTTGAACCATCTTCTACCAGCCGAAGTCTGAATATACTAAAACGCTGCTGAACAATTTTCCGGATTTACGAGATGTAGGATTCAATTATTTTATTGTTGTCTCGGCAAAAAAATCATGTTGATCGAAACAATCCTCCTCATCAACCAAATAATAAAGCGAAGTCTCTAACTATCGAAGACCTCCTCCTTGAGATTTTTACCCTGAATTGTAAAGATCTGCTACCAAAATGGGAATTGACTTAAAACAACGGTTATCTTTTACATTAGCACGATTGGTTCGGCCAGTTTATATGCGCTGTCGTCTGCGCTCGTTTGTGTGATGATGTCAAGTTGACATAATTGAAAATCCTTGTGACTGGGAACGCAAAAATGGCTTTGCTGATTTTGCCTGTTTCGGTGTTATGTATAAGGATGCCTTGAACACTCCTATTCGTAAATTTGGCTAGCCAGAGACGGTAGTTAATTCTCCTGAGGTATGTTTTCCTATACCAAGGATTTGGAAGGTGTTGCTTTGCTGAACCAAGCATAAGCTAAACTGCCACCCAACATGAAAGAGTCGTGGGGTCTCCGCAAAGTAAGAAGGATTCCTTACAAACCATCTTTGTTTACTTTCAAGGATTGCTTGAAAAAAGGCAGAGGCGCATGAGCGCATGCGCGCTAACACTCCCAGAAATCAAAATCAAGAAAAATAAGCAAAAGATGGCCCTTCTGAAACAGTAACGAAAACTTTGCAGTCCAATTCAAAATTTCAAGTGTCTGACAAAAAAACCCCTCATCAGTATAAACCATGTGTTGTTTGCAACGGAAACAGCAGAACTTCACTCTTTGGAGAAAAAATCTCTTTGCATTCATCTAGTCTCGATTTAGAAACAGTCAAAAGTACGTGTGTGACTTCTGTTCTCCGTGTTAAAGGTCGGCGTCAAATTGTTGAGTTGGAGTTGTCCAGCAACACAACCAGCTCTTATAATCTTGTTCTTTGTGATTCAGTTTACAGTCTTTCGTAGATTTCCGCTGAACTTGGTGAAACAATTAGTTTCTCAGGTGAAAAGATGAACATCGCAGTCAATAGAAAAATTCAGAAAAGGTTTTAATGACAAAACACATAAATATAGTAAATTATGGCATTAAGGAATCAAACTCATACAATTTTCACGCTAGGCTTGTTATGAAGAATGACTTGACCTTAGCGTCTGATACAATCAAGGTCAGTGAACTTTAAAAGGTGTATCCCCATTTAGCTGCAGTGCCTTCTTGACGTAACAATGTTCTGACGTGAAAATGAATTTAGGCCAATACTGTTTTCACGCCATCCGACCATTGGAAATTTGGGGTGATCGAACTCGAAATTCACCAATTGCGGTATGTAGTGGTTGTGTTCTCAGTGGTCCTCTTCTATCTCTCAAAGGTTTGCCATCTCACTGTTTCAAACGTAGTTTTGAAGACAACTCTTTTTTCGAGCAAGTCAATAATTGGTATGAATTTGAGTTTTACGGTAATTATAAAGCAGCCGATTCGCATTCAGCATCAGACAGGCAAGCTCAAAAAACGACTGAACTGACTCTTTTGCATGACGGAACTCGATACTTCGTTGGTATGCTTTGGGTCAATAAGGATGTCAGCTTGCCGAATAATTACTACTCCTTATTTGCCCATTTTATCCTTTTGTAAAAGCAGTTTGGAAAACCTTTCAACTGAAAAATCTTGGGACAATCGAAAAAACCTTAACGTTAAAATTTTTCCGGAATATTTGGAAATTGGATAATTTTTATTTGAAATTCAATGAGTTGAGCACGCGCACCGAACGCGAGTCCTATTTACCCCACAATCTAGGGGTCAACCAGAGTAAACATGGAACGGTGAGGCGTTTTTTAAACGTTGCTTAGAAGTTTCATGTGTCTCCTTGAGCCAGTCACATTTGGTAGGTCCTGATCTGTTGCAAAACTGGTTGAGATCGCTCCTCCCGTTCAGACAACATAAATTTGAAGAATTGGCAGACATTGAAGAAATGTTCCTTCAAGTAAAGGTCATTTCAGCTGACCAGCAGTCGTTGAATTTTTTTGTGGGGGGAGGACCCCTCAAGTGAAAGATAATTACGCCAAAATTTTAGTTGATTCTTCCGCTGTTCTAGATAACTTCTTTGAGGATGGTTTCTCAGAGTCCATTGCCGGCCCGAATGAAACACAAAACCTGATCGGACTAAAAAAAAGTGTTGAGTCTAGGAGGTTTTAAATTAACCAAGTTTGCCAGCAGTGCGCCAGTATTAGCAAAAAAGGTAAATCTTGAGAACAGTAAGATTGGCACTGTGGAAGAAATCAATCTAAACGTTGACACATCAACGCACGTCTAAAAAAGGATTCAAAAATCGTACCTTAAACGTTAGTCGTGTCGTGAACAAAAAAAAACAAAACCGATTACGCATCGCATCGTCGTAATTGAAGTATCGTCGGTTTTCGACCCAATTGATTTATTTGCATCGCACATCGTTCGTGCCCGGCTTCTTTCGAGCCAGCAGTGTGATAAGCCATTGTCAGGTGAACTTCAAAAAGAAATTATGGTGGCACTCTGGTTTACCAATGATTGCGCGTGTAGTAGTTTCTCGTTGTTTCATCGACAGCCCGGTAGACCAAACAGAACTGCATTTATTTGGTGACAACTCCCAGGACGACCAATGCTCGGTTACTTTACTGCGCGGGCTCACCGTTGTCACAAATGAAATCAAGAACTCTTTTTTTATCGGAAAAGCTGATGTAGCCACGATAAAAGTTTATTTAAAACCTAAGCTTGAATTGCAAGCCGCAGTACTGGCGAGCCGTATGAGACTTGAAATCGAGAAATCAATGACAATTAGGTTCTAAAGTTCATACACGTGAACAGAGAGCACTACTGTACTGCTTAACTGGTCTGTCTTTTTAGCTAATTTGGTTAACGGAATTCTCGAAACCATTAATATTTATTAGTGGTTCCATGTCTCCAGGGGCGAAATTTCAGCAGATACCGGCAGTTAGGGAATAACTCAGGCACTGAAAGAAAGGTCCACACTTTTTGAAAACTAAAGATTGAACTTCCAAACCTGACTCAGAAAGTCTCACCAGCTTTCGACTCAAAAGACCTTCATTTGATTTGAGCGAAGATGTTGAACAAGCTACAATTTCACCTCCACATCTTTAACCAACAATTCAGATTTTGTCTGGGAAGATTTTAGTTCTTTTCCAAACCTTCAAAAAAAAGCGCGGCTTTTATGCTGAGTATATCGCCTCATCGCCGTCGAAATTGCAAAACTCGTTTGATATCCGATCCATCCAAATTAGAAGTAGCTGACAAAAGGTATTCGTAGTGGCACTGTCAGTGTCGTTCCCGTCGAAGTCAATGCACTTCACAAAAAACAGTCCCTTAAGAATTAGAACCGAATAGCTTCTTTTTTGCGTTCAACGGTCCCGGTGGTCTAGTCTGTTCCACTGGCCATATTCGCCTTCTCGCCGCCTATGAGTTTTTTGTTAGGTATCCCATGACACTTCTAACATTTATTCACCATAACAAACATTACCAAACTTTTGATTATCTGCGTGCTGTTTTACAATTAGAATACGTTGCATAGGGGCTCCATACTGCCCTCGTTCAGTAGAACACCATTGCGTGTTATGCCAAAAAGAAGAGCTAAAGTTACTACGCCAATGATAGCTGATCTTCCGCTCGAGCGACCGGGTTACCGATAACTGCCATTCGCGAACTGCCGAGAGGACTACTTCGGCTTGTTCCACGTAACAATTCGACAAAACTCAGAGAAAAGCTGGGGCTTCTTATGCACGTGAATGACGACCCTGACGTTTATTTAAAGATTGTACGTGTTAATGGATACAATATCCTGGGTAAACGGAAGTGAACGCTTCATTACTCGGCAAGGAAAACTATCGATCATCTGGTCAGTAATTGGTACGAAAATCGTTGGCTCGGCCAAAAAGCTGATTTCGTGCATAGAGAACTCGAATTGCTACTCGTTCTGCACGCTCACACACACCTAATCTGAAAATTCAATCCACCCAGTGCTCCGTATCATGACGGTGTGTGGGAAAGGCTCATCCGGAGCTCCAAACGAGTTTTGGGTCTTTTTCATGATAGCCCCTCCCAAAAAAAAATGACCTCAAGAACCTTTCCCACTATACTCCCCCCGCAAAGTTCCAACTATATACACACTCTCCGTACTGATTTATACTACCATATATACTTGAACTTTTTGTATTGGAAATAGTTCAATTAGGATTTTAAGTTGATTTTTGCGATGATTTCGAAGAAATAATGAGAAACAAAGGTCAATTTCAGGAACATATTAGTGATGCAAAAGTGGAATCAGTTGATTGAACCAAAATACCATTCATAAATGTAAGCATCGAAACTGTTTATTTGAACTGCCTAATGGTATAATACGATGGGGCTATAATAGGAAAAATTGAGGGCCTATAAAGTGAAAGGCTTGGGGGAGCTTTGATAGTAAGCTGG
Organism: Symsagittifera roscoffensis; assembly: GCF_963678635.1. Lineage (NCBI taxonomy): Eukaryota > Metazoa > Xenacoelomorpha > Acoela > Convolutidae > Symsagittifera > Symsagittifera roscoffensis. The sequence continues at coordinate 2,773,801 of NC_087071.1, forward strand.
GAGGCTATAATGCGAATTACCCAGAGTTTTTCATGATTTTCTGTAGTTCCGAAACCTCAATAAGGAAGTCCTCATGACCGTTTTTTCTTAGTTGAGCATTCTCCAAATAACCCTCCGCTCACACCCGTAATATTGCGATCCGAACGATCTCGAAGCGTTAACACCGAACCACTTTCTACTTTGCAAGACACCGCGCAAATAGTTTTCCGCCTTGAATTTAAGCGAAAACTCATACACCGAAAGCGCTACCCCGAGCTCAGTTCTGTGCAAATGCCATCTGGACTCGTTGGCTCCATGAGTTCGTACGAACGCTTAACAAACGAGCGAAATGGTTTTCTCCGCGAGAATCACACATGAAAACTGGAGATCTCATTCGGATGATTGAAGATAAAAGTCCGAGGGGCCATTCTAATTATGCTTACGTTTTCTAATTATAATGGAGCCATTTCATATAAGTGTTTTCGGGTCAGTTTTAGCAAAAAAGTTACTTAGAGCAAAGAAAATTCTTTAACCTTTGGAACTGAAACGTGAACTAAATTAAGTCTTATTTCGGTTTTTGCTTAAATTTTTTTGTTCGCCGTAGTCGATAAAATTTCTTTCTGTTCAGCCTCAACTCATTACAATAAGTTATGATAGATTGAATTGTTCACAGACATGTTCCGGTTGATGAGAAAATGTTATCAGTTTTTCTGGAAACCCTGAACTTAAATGGTAGTTTGAGTTTTTCCCGACCGTTTGAACAACCGTCCATACTGCCATACGAATAGCTAGTTTCCAGTTTCCCAGCCCCTCGTAAAAATACAAAACAAAACCGTCGAAAAACTGTTCATACTGATATTTGCATGTAAGATTCTAGTTACAGTCTCTTCACTCGATCACGCTTGCACGTTTTATTGCAAGTTAGATCATCAAAAGCTAACGTAAACAGACTTTTGTAAACTGATTATCAGAAAAAATCAGAGGGGGGGGGGGTGTTGAAACTTGCAAAGAGCTGGAAACTTAACTTGATTCAAGTTTGGATTAAAAAAAATTGAAAGTTTCCTCAGTTACAGGAAAAATTTTCTTGAAATAACAGATCAAAATGGTTCTTTTCACTCCTCTCAACAGTTTTATTTCCTTTTCATAGTTGTTTTACGTGTTATTTTGGCCATTTGTTTGATTTTACGATAAAACGTATGGAGATCAAATCTTTTCATAGGTGTTTGTTTGTTGACTATCAAAATTCTTTGCCATATGATAACGCAAAATAGCGTTCAAAACATTAAACTCAAAATGTATGGGTAAAGTTGAAAAGAGCCGCCATAAATATACGAGTAAAAACGCGTGTTATCAAACAATTTTTTATTTATTTTAACTGATTATTTTTAGATTTTACCTTCCTTAAAAAAACATCAATCTTATGGTGTAACGCGGGATTCAACAATAAAATTAAAACTATTATTTAAAACTGTCAATGTCAATCAGTCGGCCAATTTTGAAGCAACCGAGTATTGAGAACAAAAAGTTACAGTTGGGGAAGAGAAAAGAGCTGTTCAGCTACTTACTTACCTAGCGCTGTAATTAGTGTGTTTTTGAATTCACTGGTTCTGGTTTTCTGAGCATCAAAAGTGGTTGAAAAGAATAAAGAGCACGTGATACCAACCTAATTTGAATCGAAAACTCTTTTCCCATCACCTTTCTTCGGGTTTCTTTTTAAGACAAACTAACGAGCGTTGTGATAATGATGTTAAGTTGTTTTACATGATTAGCAAACTACAATTTGTAAACTAGTTTTTCTTCCGTCTTCGCATTGTAACATTGGATCTTTTCCAGTTCCCTCCCCCCATTCAAATTCAATTTCGAAAAGTCTATTTAACGTTGTCATAACGCAATCAAATTTGGCGTGGTGAACAAATCGACAATTCTGAACAGATTTGTTCTTCATACTTTACAGCGTGACATCACGCATTTAGTCGTAATAACACGTAAAATGAACATAAAACTCGGTATTCTGAAAGGGGGGAAACTGGAAAAGAGCCGTAACATTATGCAGTCAGCCGTCACAACGCAAGCAAAGAACAAGATAAACACCAGAACATGGTTTGTTGCGGGGACGTGGAAAAATATGGAAACAATTTGGAATCTAAGAGCAAAGACAGATTAAGTCCTTCGTTTCAAAAACAACTTCACGTTTTTTTAAATCAATTTTTGTTCCGACTTTCGATACGAAAGTAAGGGAATCTTTGGGCTCGGGGTGGGTTTTTTTTCTTCAGACAAATTTCGATTTTTTAACTAGCCATTTTCGACGAAATTTTTTATATCATTCGAAAGGTATTGTTGTCTTGAGCTCAAATTTGAAAAGATATCTTACCTGTGATCATTTTTCGTAAAGTTACGGGGGTTTAAAGATTGCCATTTTTGCCAATTTGGGACAATTAACGCGCGATATATTTCGCGCTATTGACGCGTAAGCGGAGAGTTATTCCGTCTTATAAATCGTTCCAAATTGGTTGAAAGAAGCTTATTTGTCATAATTGATTTGTTACAAGGAGAGAAATCTATCCTTTTGTACTTTGTATGGCGTGTGGGGGGATGATTTTCATTGAAAAAATTTCAAATTTTAGAAAAAAAAATTTCATTTCGTTTTATTTCATTAAATTTTTTAAAGCTATTACTGCTCCATAAACCTTAAAAGGCAGTCGGAACATTCAGGGCTTCGCCCTGATACGAGCAGTCTTGTCTTAATTTCAAAAGTAATTTAAAGCATCGCCAACTGAACTCATTTTTTGTTCTACTACTCGAACTGTCGGCTCTTTTCCAGTTTCCCCCTCCTTTCAAATTTAATTTTGAAAAGCTTATTTAACGTTGTCATAATGCAATGAAATTTGGCGTGGTGATCAAATCGACAACTGTGAACAGATTTTTTTTTCATACTTTACAGCATAACATCACTCATTTAGCCGTAATAATACGTAAATCAAACATAAAACTCGGTATTTTGACAAGGGGGGGACTGGAAAAGAGCCGAATTGTCTTGTTGCTCTAATGGAAATGTTTCAATTAATGCAAACTCCTTTTTCAGTTAAAATGATCTGTTGAATTAATCGTGACAAGATTAACTTTTTGTAAAACGATGGCCATTGATGGAAGAGTCCTTTAAGTTTTTTTCCGTCTCTCGTCCGCACTTTTCGAATTTGAGCTCTGAAGAAAATTGTTTTTTTTTTACGAAATGCCATAACACATTGTTGCAACAACTCACCATATTTAAAGTGTGTTGTTTTTTGAAGGTTTAGTTAAATCAATTGAGAAACTTAAAGCTCTTTTAACAATTGTTAGTTTTTATTGGTTAAACACACCTGGTTGTGGGATATTAGGAGTCTTTTCTGATTTTGGCGAAAACCTTTTGGGTGTAGATATATTGGATAAATAGCTATTTGTTGGGATCAAGACAAATAACTAAGATAATGTAAGACGTCGGTAGCAAATCGATTTTTTTCTAGGGAAATCTTGGACACCTCCATAGAAACATTGTAAGTAATAAATGAACAGACTCAAACAATTGACGATAAACAAAATTGACTATTATAAAAACGGAAAAACATTTTCAATATCATTAAACAAGCGAGTTGTTTCAAAACTTTACTTAGAGCCTACTTGTGACGGAATTGGCATGCAGACTGATTGAAAATGAAAGTTTTAAATAATAGTTATATTTTTTTTATTGCTGAATCCCTCGTTACACCATAAGATTGATGCTTTTTTGAGGCATGTGAAAAAATAAAAACAACCACTTGAAATAATAAAATTCTGTTTGATAACACGCGTAATTTACGCGTATGTTTTCAGCGGTTCTTTTCAACTTTACCCACACATTTTGAGTTTAAAGTTTTGAAAGCTATTTTGCGTTATCATATGGCAAAGAATTTTGACAGTCAACAAACAAATCCTTATGAAAAGATTTGATCTCTATACATTTTATAGTAAAATCAAACAATTGGCCAATATAACACGTAAAACAACTATGAAAATGAAACAAGACTGCTCGTATCAGGGCGAAGCCCTGAATGTTCCGACTGCCTTTTAAGTTTTATGGAGCAGCAGTAATAACATAAAAAAATTAAATGAAATAAAATAAAATGAATTTTTTTTTTTAATTTGAAAATTTTTATGAAAATCATCCCCCCACACGCCATTTAAAGTACAAAAAGAGAGATTTTGTTCCTTGTAACAAATCAATTATGGCAAATAAGCTTCATTCAACCAATTTGGAACGATTTATAAGACGGATTAAATCTCCGCTTACGCGTTAATAGCGCGAATTATATCGCGCGTTAATTGTCCCAAATTGGTCAAAATGTCCAAAATGGCAATCTTTAAACGCTCATAATTTTACGAAAAATGATCACAGGTGAAATATCTTTTCAAATTTGAGCTCAGGACAACAAAACCTTTTGAATGATATAAAAAAATTTCGTCAAAAATGGCTATTTAAAAAGTCGAAATTTGTCTGAAGAAAAAAAACCCACCCCGAGCACAAATATTCCGTTACTTTCGTATCGAAAGTCGTAACAATAAAACTGTTGAGAGGAGTAAAAAGAGCCATTTTGGCCTAATATTTCAACAAAATTTTTCTTTTAACTGAGGAAACTTTTGTTTTTTCATCCAAACATGAATCGATTTAAGTTTCCGGCTCTTTGCAAGTTTCACGCCTCTCAGATTTTTTTCTGATCATCAGATTACAAAATTCTGTTTACGTTGACTTTTGATGATCTAACTTGCCATAAAATGTGATTTTTACTATAATCTTACATGCAAATATCAGTAAGAACAATTTTTCGACAATTTTATTTTGTATATTTACGAGGGGGTGGGAAACTGGAACTTAGCTATGACGAAATGGACGGTTGTTTAAACGGTCTGGAAAAACCCAAATTACCATTTAAGTTCAGGGTTTCCAGAAAAACTGGTAACACCTCATCAACTTGAACATGTCTGTGAACAATTGAATCTATCATAACTTATTTTAATCATTTGAGGCTGAACAAAAAAAATTTATCGACTACGGGGAAGAAAAAAATTTAAACAAAAACCGAAACAAGACTTAATTTAGTTCATGTTTTAGTTCCTAAGGTTAAAACATTTTCTTTGCTTTAAGTAACATTTTCGCTAAAACTGACTACATTATAATTATAAAACGTACGCATAATTAGATGCGCTAACATTCTCCGGCCCTAAAGGAGCAAGAACGGTTGCTAGTTTCACGATCTGACAGGTGTACTCGCCGGTTGCCGATCTATTTACGGCGGAACGCGCTATGCGATCGTTGCCGTAGTTCAATGACCTGACTCGCGCTAACAGGTAATGGCCCTTTGGACTTTTATCTTCAATCGTCCGAACAATATCTCCAGTTTTCATGTGTGAATATGGAGGAGAAAACCAATTCGCTTGATTTTAAGCGTTCGTACAATTTCATGGAGCCAACGAGTCCAGATGGCCTTTGCATAGGATTGAGCTCGGGCGTAGCTCTTTCGATGTTTGAATTTTCGCTCAAAATTTAATACGGAAAGCTACTTGCGCGTTATCTAAGTAGGATGTGTTTGTGTGTTAACGCCTCGATATCGTTCGGATTGTAGTAAACGGGTGTGAGCGGAGGTTTATTTGAAGAATACTCAACTAAACAAAAATGGTCATGAGGACTTCCTTTTTAAGGTTTCTTGTTCACAGAAAGTCATGAAAATTTCAAGGTCTTTCGGATATGCTATTTTGGATCTGTTATTTTAACCAACTGATTCCACATTTGCATCACTAATATGTTCGTGGAAATGACCAATGTTTCTCGTTATTACTTCAAAATCATCGATAAAATAAACTTAATATCATAATTGAAATAATTCTATTACAAAAAATTTCAGTATATGTGGTAGTAAAATCAGTACGGATAGTGTATATATAATTGGAGCGTTCGGGGGGGGGGCTATAGTGGTAAAGGTTCTTGGGGTTATAATTTACTGGGAGGGGCTATAATGGGAAAGACCCAAAACTTTTTTGGTGCTCCAGGCAAGCCTTTCTCACGCACCGTCATGATGAGGAGCACTTGGTGGATTGAATTTCCAGGATAGGCGTGTATAAGCAAGCAGAACGGGTAGCGATTCCAGTTCTCGAAGCACGAAATCAGCTACTTGGTCGAGCCAACGAATTTTGTACCATTTACCGACCAGATGAAGGATGGATTTCCTTGCAAGCCGAAGTAGTCTACTCGGCAGTTCGCGAATGACGGTTTTCGTTAACCCAGTCGCTCGAGCGGAAGATCAGCTATCATTTGCGTAGTAACTTTAGCCTTTCCTTTTTGGCATAACATGCAATGGTGTTTCACTGAACGGAGGGCAGTATGGAGCCCTTATGCAATGTATTTTAATTGTATAACAGCAGATAATCAACAATTTGTTTACCATTTTTTCTTAACTTTACATATTGCATTAAAAATACTAACCTCCACGGCATCCTCCGTAACTACGACCCCATTACCCAAATGTATATATTCTGTCCCCTCACGAAGAACTTCAATGATGAAGAATCAAGACGCTTCATTATCCCGCATAAGTTCATCCAACCTATTGAAGTTCCCATGCTAGAATTCATTCTTAATACTAAATATAATCACAAAATTTACAATCTAATACAAAACACACCTCATGAGTTCGCAGTAGGCACCGAAGAACTAAACACCATCAAAGCACTTCAATTGCTTTGGCCACTGCTACAAACTAAAAACGTCATTCGCATACTAGCCAAATTACTAAAAACATCCAATTTGATTCACGAAATCTTCCCCCATGGCTTTTTTCCTGATGACTAAGTTGAGTATAATTAAAATAAATTTAACTAAAAAATTCGAATTGTACTAACCATTTTTTTGGAAAAAGTTTAAATTCTCTTTTTAGTCTTCTTACCATCATCATCTACAAAAACAGAAGAAAAAAAAGAAAAATACGAACTTGTTATATTAGAATACAAAACTAGAAATCTCTTTTGCTAAAACTGTTTTGCTCTACTAAATTTTTGCAATAAATAATGTAGTAAAATTAATATCCATAACTCTTAAAAACATCAGCATGACTAAGAAAAGAAAACCAACGGTACCCAAACAGGATTAACCCAGTTCAAAACTGGATAATTTATTCTTTTGAAGACTATTACAAAGTCTAAGAAAGAAATTATAAAACAAAAAAAAATCAAAAGACAAACCCAAACCAAAAACAATTTGATTTTTGAAAAAAGACACAACCAAAAGTAACATAAGAAAGACCAGAAAAAACCAACATAAAAGGTTATCACAAAACAGGTTATCACAAAGAAACAGCACGAAATCATACTCCCACTCCAGGCCTACCCCACCAGAGAGGACGTCCTGAGCAGGCTTATAGCCGCTTAACCCACCGCGCTACACCCACGCTTTGTGACCGCACTTTAATTTTTAATAAGAGGTACTCAAGGGTGAGTAACTCTTCAAAAAAACTTAACTAAAATACAACGCTTTTGCGAAAACAACGAACTAGAATCATGACTAAAAACCAAATTAACAAAAATCTACAAAATGTAAATCATAATATGCAGTATATAGATCATACACAACAACAAAGACGAACATCCAAAGACTAGACGATCCCATCACAACTTGAACAAAAGAATGGCTAAAACACAACCGACATGCCGTCCACAATCACGACTCAAATGATTTGAAGTACGACTAGACTTCGCAGAAAAGGACTTCATTGAACCTGACCAATGACCACCTCGATGTTCAAGTATACGTAAAGATCGGAGTTACAAGGCATCCCTTCCAAACACGAAAGACAGCTCTCCACTAATACGGAAAAACATGACATAGCAAACCATTTTGAAATCGGATTGATTTCATTGGGGATCGCATTCGTTGTCGAATGACAAGACGATAACTTCATGTCCATCATTCCAGCTTTCTGGAACGTTTCTCTTCAAGGAGAAACTGGACAAGAAAAATGATGTTCGCCAAATACCAACGTTCATAATCCATCCTTCAATTGCAGAAGAAAGAGATAAAACTCAAAAACTCTGTAAACCCCGGATGGGTGGAACCTGATCTAAACTACTTTTTATTATTTCATTTAAAATAGATATTTTACCACTGTAAAATATTTAATATTAACCAATCATAATCCATCTAACTAACAACCCACTTATTTGTAAGTGCTGAAATTACTTTTAATTTCAGCACTAGAGAAGTTTGAATTTAACTTAGAAATTAGTTACCTCTCCTCGAGAACTTCAGCAGCCGCAAAAAAACCAGTATACTCTAGATCTATTGAGCCTAGCAGAGACTAGTTAAACACCCTGAGACTAGTAAGTATAAGAGTAAGATTAGGATCGGTATTAGACTAAGAAGTTGCACGAATCTATCCGGCCGAAAATAAGATAGCGTGACGAGCAGACGGTGTACCCTATCCGAAATTACTCTATAAGTTATACACATCATACATAACTCAAGAAGTCCAGAAATGAAATTATTCGAATTCAAGAATTACAAATGACAAATGAATGAAGACTTTTGCAACTCAGGTTGAGATTTTGTAAGACTACTCGAGACAGCAAAAACCAAGGCTCATCATGGGGCAAGGGAGATTTGGGTTAGAGCCAGTTTAAATTGAGTCCTACATTGAGTCGTACATCGAGTCTCAATTGAACCTTAAATTTAAAAAATAATGACGCTTAGAAGCTGTTGAATTTCCAACTTTTCTGGCAGTGACTTTATCTTCGATCAAAGTAAAAGTGGTATGCTAGACGCTAATGCGCTATTGGAGTTTGACCAATTTTATTAGATTTTACATTCGGAATACGCATTACATGCCTAAAACTTTGCAAAAACACTGTGTTCGTCATAGACTCATGCTTTCAAAGTTAATTTTGAAGGTAAAACTTCAGTACTCACGAGTTTACTATTAATGTTTATCATACAGTTATGCTTATACGGAAAAATATTTATTACAGATTATCGTAGAATTCCATGGAAATTGTATTTTTTACGTTTTTTTTTTCACACCTTCCACATAGGAGAATATATGATAAGCTGTGTTTTGCAAATTGTAAGCGGATTCCACAAAAAGGAGACTCCATGTGATCTTCTTTTGTTCATTCATTTTCTTTGATGGTTCGGAGAAAAAATTATGATGTTTAAACTTTTGTACCTGGAAGTCAGGAACATGCAGACACAACTTTATGCGCCAATCCAGCGCACGCAGTTTGGCCTCGTAATGATCTTTTTCCCTTTATTGAGGTCAACCCTGGCTATATCAGACTCTGTATCAAAGAGTCAGTGCCGTTGAAGCCTCCAATTTCGAGATTTACTTCAAGAATATTTTTAGAGTCCAGATCCGAGCCATGTATGTACATGAAACAGCCTGTGTTTGCGCTATCAAGAATTGTGCATTTTTCACTTTTGCTGGACGAGGTAGTTTCTGAATTCGAAATAAAGGTAGAAGCGGTGTCGTCTCCTGCAGATCGCTTCTGTTCCTCCGAAACTGGACCTTCATAGTAATACTTGAGTCAGTAGATGGTATGTTAACTTCATATGTCATCTTTAAACTCAATTTGTATTGACGTTAAGCCTGCTCCTGCAATTGAGAAACATGTGATCATGTCTGCAGTTTTTGAAGACGAAATGTGTGCTACAGAAAACTCGCAAGCCATTAGGAAGCAACCCGACAAATAGAAGTGAGCAGAATGTTCCAGACATCAAGCGATCAAATGATCTTACAAAACGAGGTGTACCGAAACAAGTTGATATTTTGTGATCTTGACTATGCAAACCGTTTACGATGCTTATTTCTGGTTATGTGTGTTTACCGAAAAATACCCATAATTAAATTTGTTTTATTCAGTTTTTTCAGATTGAGCGCACATTTTGGCGCCCCACAAGGGAACCACTGTTGATAGTTCCCTTTAGAAAGTTTCGCGGACCCGAGTGTATCCTCTCGTCAGTTGGCCGAAAGTGGGCGTTTAGCGAAGAGTGAGCAGCTGGCCGAAGGTCCAGTTGGCCAGACATCAGTGTGTTTACCAGTTGGCCGAAGGTCCAGTTGGCCAGACATCAGTGTGTTTACCAGTTGGCCGAAAGTGGGCGTTTGACCGAAATTGGGCGTTTAGCCGAAGACGGTCCATTTGGCCGAGTGTCCAGTTGGCCGAGTGTTGGGTTGGCCGAGTGTCTAGTCGGCCAATTGTCCAATTGGCAGATTGTCCAGTCGGCCGAGTGTCCAAATAGCTGAAAGTCGTCATAGTGAGCAGTTAACACAATTGGCCAAAGTTGGAAGTGTGCAGTTGGACGAGGATCCTGTAAGCCGACAGACGACAGAGCATACAGGCAAAAGACCAGACCGGAACAAAGCTTTTTCAGGTATCCAGTTCATCAGACAGGGGGTCAACTACAGACGTTTTGTGTGAGTTTGAGAAGTGATTGCCGGACTTTTCCTCTGCAGCTGACCAAAAATCTGACAAGCCGAAACCGGTGACCGCCCAATCTCCAAAACTGTAGCAAGGTTCCAAAGTTTTTAAAATTTTCCATTTGTGCAATAAAATTTTATACAAAGTCTTATATGGTTGAATTTTTCCCGAAAGCTAGCACCCGGTAATTTTTCTCAATATCCAATTTTTTTGGACAGTTCCGTTGAGCTGAAATATCTTGCAGTCGGTACATAGACAAACTGATTGATATTTTTTCTCGATACCGAAAATGTTTGTATATTTGTGAACGGAATATTAATCCGTGAAATCGGAACATAGACAAGAGGTACTGGAATAGTTTTTTGGATTATTTTATGACTCGAACCTGCTGACCAAAATTTTCCAAAAATTTTTGTGAAAAAATTAAAAAATTGCCAAAAAAATCCTCAAAACGTCCCCAGAATTCTGCGAAACTGTGCTGTAAGTTGACACCAACCTTATGTTAAGTCGTATGGTAGCAAAATATTAGGCAATTTAAGTTGAGTTTTTCATCCTCAGGTTTCTTCCGCGTGTGTTGTTGGAACTTAACCAATTTGCTGATCCCTAACCCACCTTACTGAAAACCAGTTCGCTTCAAGTAAATCAAAGCTGTTTCTCCCGTCCGATTTTTGAAATCGTTGCGTGACAGTAATGTTAAGTTGTCAGGTACGGTGATATTAAGTGAGTTGAGTTGAATTATGTCATCCTCAGGTTTACTCCATGTGTGTTGTTGGAGTTCAACCGGCCTACTTAATTTTCCAACCCCATTGGTACTTAAGCGTAACGTAGCCGACGCATAGGTCCCTAAGTGCATGGTATTCATTCTAGGAGCTAGTTCCTTGGATCACGCGCTCCGAAAACTTCCCGCTCCATCTCAGAAGCGTGTTAAAGATACTTGCTTTACAAAGCCAGGTTTAAGTTTGAACTTTAATGCTAGGGACTCTCAGAAAACAATACAAACTGCACTGCGTTAAATGCTCTATGTGGAGTAGGCTTCGAAGTGTGCATTATATGCTTCATGCATCAATATGGGCTTCATAAAACTAATGACAACGTTGAGTCTCTGTTTGGTCAACCGACAGCTCCAGTTAGTTTAAAAATGAAGAAATGTTACTGGGGACCCTTCCTGGAAAAACCCATTGAAATCAGTAATTTTGAAATCGAACCAATGCACAAAGATAACCTGTTAGTTGACGGACCTTTTTGTAGACCTATAGACGTTCCAGGAAATTATGACCCATTTACAAATCCTTATGGTTTTCGTGCAATTGATTCCAACCAAAACTCAAGCGAAAGCGATAACGAAAATTGGATTAGCTCCAGTGAAATTTATTATGAAGTTAAGACCGCCGGTGCTTTAAACTCCTTGATTAGAGCTTACAGTATTTTAACTTCATGTACCTTTTCGTATTTAATTTTGGTTTCAGAAATTTGATTTGGTTTGTTTTCAGTGAAAAAAAAACATAGAGGCAATCAAATCAAAGCGCTTTTTTACAATATCTTAAGATTGTCGTATCAGTTTGGTCAAAAATATCAATTCACTTCTTTCATAAAGTGTCTGGTCAGTTTGTAGCGCCAAAAAGAGATCTACAAATAACAAGCAAAAGTACAATCGTTTTCACTACTATTTGGACCAATTTTTTCTTTATTTTCAAAAACAATTGACTGCAACGTGCTGAATGAAGTCCAGAAAAGAAATTATTCGTATTCAAGAACTACAAATGACAAATGAATGAAGACATTTGCATCTCAGTTTGAGTAACTTGTAAGACTACTCGAGACAGCAAAAATCAATGCTCCTCATGGGACAAGGGAGATTTGGGTTAAAGCTAGTAAAAATTGAGTCCTACATTGAGTCCTACATTGAGTCTTAATTGAACCTTAAATTTAAAAAATAATGACGCTTAGAAGCTGTTGAATTTCCAATTTTTCTGGCTGTGAATTTATCTCCGATCCAAGTGAAAGAGATGTGCGACAGACGGTAAATCGTGATTGGAGTTTGACTAATTTATTAGATTATACTTTCGGAATACGGATTGCATGCTTAAAACTTTGCAAAAACACTGTGTTCGTCATAGATTTTGAAGGTAAAACTTCAGTACTTACAGATTTACTATTAATGTTTATCATACAGTTATGCTTATACGGAAAAATATTTATTACAGAATATCGTACAATTCCGTGGAAATTGTATGTTTAACGTTTTTTTCACACCCTGCACATAGGAGAATATATGAAAAGCTGTATTTTGCAAATTGTGAGCGGATTCCACAAAAAGGAGACTCCATGTGATCGTCTTTTGTTCTTTCATTTTCTTTGATGGTTCGGAGAAAAAATTATGATGTTTAAACTTTTGTACCTGGAAACCAGGAACATGCAGACACAACATTATGCGCCTATCCAGTGCACAGTTTGGCCTCGTAAGGATATTTTTCCCTTTATGGAGGTCAACCCTGGCTATATCAGATTCTGTATCAAAGAGTCAGTGCTGTTGAAGCCTCCAATTTCAAGATTTACTTCAAGAATATTTTTAGAGTCCAGATCCGAGCCATGTATGTACATGAAACAGCCTGTGTTTGCGCTATCAAGAATTGTGCATTTTTCACTTTTGCTGGACGAGGTAGTTTCTGATTTCGAAACAAAGGTAGTGGTGTCGTCTCCTGCAGATCGCTTCTGTTCCTCCGAAACTGGACCTTCATAATAATACTTGAGTCAGTAGATGGTATGTTAACTTCATAAGTGATCTTTAAACTCAATTTGTAATGACGTTGAGTATGCTCCTGTAATTGAGAAATATGTGATCATATCTGCAGTTTTGAAGACGAAATGTGTGCTACAGAAATTTCGCAAGCCATTAGGAAGCAAACCGACAAATAGAAGTGAGCAGAATGTTCCAGAAATCAAGCGATCAAATGATCTTACAAAACGAGGTGTACCGAAACAAACTGATATTTTGTGATCTTGACTATGCAAACCGTTTACGATGCTTATTTCTTGTTATGTGTGTTTACCGAAAAATACTCATAATTAAATTTGTTTTATTCAGTTTTTTCAGATTGGGCGCACATTTTGTCGCCCCACAAGGAACCACTGTTGATAGTTCCCTTTCGAAAGTTTCGCGGACCCGAGTGTATTCTCTCGTCAGTTGGCCGAAAGTGCGCGTTTGGCCGAAGAGTGAGCAGCTGGCCGAAGGTCCAGTTGGCCAGACATCAGTGTGTTTACCAGTTGGCCGAAGGTCCAGTTGGCCAGACATCAGTGTGTTTACCAGTAGGCCGAAAGTGGGCGTTTGACCGAAATTGGGCGTTTAGCCGAAGACGGTCCATTTGGCCGAGTGTCCAGTTGGCCGAGTGTTGGGTTGGCCGAGTGTCTAGTCGGCCAATTGTCCAATTGGCAGATTGTCCAGTTGGCCGAGTGTCCAAATAGCTGAAAATCGTCATAGTGAGCAGTTAACACAATTGGCCAAAGTTGGAAGTGTGCAGTTGGACGAGGATCCTGTAAGCCGACAGACGACAGAGCAGACAGGCAAAAGACCAGACCGGAACAAAGCTTTTTCAGGTATCCAGTTCATCAGACAGGGGGTCAACTACAGACGTTTTGTGTGAGTTTGAGAAGTGATTGCCGGACTATTCCTCTGCAGCTGACCAAAAATCTGACAAGCCGAAACCGGTGACCGCCCAATCTCCAAAACTGTAGCAAGGTTCCAAAGTTTTTAAAATTTTCCATTTGTGCAATAAAATTTTATACAAAGTCTTATATGGTTGAATTTTTCCCGAAAGCTAGCACCCGGTAATTTTTCTCAATACCCAATTTTTTTGGACAGTTCCGTTGAGCTGAAATATCTTGCAGTCGGTACATAGACAAACTGATTGATATTTTTTCTCGATACCGAAAATGTTTGTATATTTGTGAACGGAATATTAATCCGTGAAATCGGAACATAGACAAGAGGTACTGGAATAGTTTTTTGGATTATTTTATGACTCGAACCTGCTGACCAAAATTTTCCAAAAATTTTTGTGAAAAAATTAAAAAATTGCCAAAAAAATCCTCAAAACGTCCCCAGAATTCTGCGAAACTGTGCTGTAAGTTGACACCAACCTTATGTTAAGTCGTATGGTAGCAAAATATTAGGCAATTTAAGTTGAGTTTTTTCATCCTCAGGTTTCTTCCGCGTGTGTTGTTGGAACTTAACCAATTTGCTGATCCCTAACCCACCTTACTGAAAGCCAGTTCGCTTCAAGTAAATCAAAGCTGTTTCTCCCGTCCGATTTTTGAAATCGTTGCGTGACAGTAATGTTAAGTTGTCAGGTACGGTGATATTAAGTGAGTTGAGTTGAATTATGTCATCCTCAGGTTTACTCCATGTGTGTTGTTGGAGTTCAACCGGCCTACTTAATTTTCCAACCCCATTGGTACTTAAGCGTAACGTAGCCGACGCATATGTCCCTAAGTGCATGGTATTCATTCTAGGAGCTAGTTCCTTGGATCACGCGCTCCGAAAACTTCCCGCTCCATCTCAGAAGCGTGTTAAAGATACTTGCTTTACAAAGCCAGGTTTAAGTTTGAACTTTAATGCTAGGGACTCTCAGAAAACAATACAGACTGCACTGCGTTAAATGCTCTATGTGGAGTAGGCTTCGAAGCGTGCATTATATGCTTCATGCATCAATATGGGCTTCATAAAACTAATGACAACGTTGAGTCTCTGTTTGGTCAACCGACAGCTCCAGTTAGTTTAAAAATGAAGAAATGTTACTGGGGACCCTTCCTGGAAAAACCCATTGAAATCAGTAATTTTGAAATCGAACCAATGCACAAAGATAACCTGTTAGTTGACGGACCTTTTTGTAGACCTATAGACGTTCCAGGAAATTATGACCCATTTACAAATCCTTATGGTTTTCGTGCAATTGATTCCAACCAAAACTCAAGCGAAAGCGATAACGAAAATTGGATTAGCTCCAGTGAAATTTATTATGAAGTTAAGACCGCCGGTGCTTTAAACTCCTTGATTAGAGCTTACAGTATTTTAACTTCATGTACCTTTTCGTATTTAATTTTGGTTTCAGAAATTTGATTTGGTTTGTTTTCAGTGAAAAAAAAAAACATAGAGGCAATCAAATCAAAGCGCTTTTTTACAATATCTTAAGATTGTCGTATCAGTTTGGTCAAAAATATCAATTCACTTCTTTCATAAAGTGTCTGGTCAGTTTGTAGCGCCAAAACCTAAGAGATCTACAAATAACAAGCAAAAGTACAATCGTTTTCACTACTATTTGGACCAATTTTTTCTTTATTTTCAAAAACAATTGACTGCAACGTGCTGAATGAAGTCCAGAAAAGAAATTATTCGAATTCAAGAATTACAAATGACAAATGAATGAAGACATTTGCAACTCAGGTTGAGTATTTTGTAAGACTACTCGAGACAGCAAAAATCAAGGCTCATCATGGGGCAAGGGAGATTTGGGTTAGAGCCAGTTTAAATTGAGTCCTACATTGAGTCTTATATCGAGTCTTAATTGAACCTTAAATTTAAAAAATAATGACGCTTAGAAGCTGTTGAATTTCCAATTTTTCTGGCTGTGAATTTATCTCCGATCAAACTAAAAGTGATGTGCGACAGACGGTAAATCGTGATTGGAGTTTGACTATTAGGAAGCAACCCGACAAATAGAAGTGAGCAGAATGTTCCAGACATCAAGCGACCATTGCAAATTTCATTTTAAATCTTGTTCAGGCAATCTCTGTACTAACTAATTTTAAACAAAAACAGCTCGATTCCTAGATCGAAAAAGTTTGAAGAATTTTCTGGTGGAATGTGATTTGCGTTGTTGCTTGATACATTTTATCAATTTGCGATTCTCTGTAGTCTGTTTTGTACACTTGTTTCCATTTTTTTAAAGTTTCGGTTTAATTGAGTGTCGCCCAAATCTCTTCCGCTTCTGCAAGCAATGAAAAACTGGGGAACTCCAGAGTGCAACTGAAGTGCACTCAGTGGAAATGTGAACTCGGCCGAAACGTCTGTTACTCTTTCTTCTGCTCCCACAAGAAGTAGACGAGTATTGGAAATTAGAAGTATAGAATCTGAATAAACAGGTTGCGTATAACTACCAGCGATAAACGTTTTAGCTTTCACCTCAGCGGTGTAGGATTTTTCGGGATCTAACTCAGTTAACTCTTGCGATCTTTGCGATTCGAAACAATCCAGTTGTTCAAATTCTCTGAATAATTTTCCTGAATCATCTTCGATTTTAACGCATAAGTAACTTCTGTGGTCCCGTCGACAACTGGCAACTGGAGCATCGCGGCTCCATTCGACCTCGAATCCCGTTGTCGTCATGTCGGTGAGGACGAACTCATTCTTATTCCAGTTGTCAGGTGGCTTCACTCCAATTTCTGATTACTTGATTTCTGATTTCTGATTACCTGAACATAAGCGAGGGTCCTTAACTTGACATTCCCTGCTCGCAGATTAAAAAATGATCTTATAAGAGAGGATAGAATCTGAGAATATATTTTTTCAAATGATCACGTTCAAACGAATTTAAAAACACCACGTTTCGTTCTAGTTATTAGACCTCGCGAAATTGTAGTTTTCGTTTTTAGGGCCTAGCAAACTACATTTGGAGGGAATATTTGAATGAGATCTGGAGTCAATGAATCAATTGTCTCCGCACTCTGTGTCGATGAAATCCGACAATCAGAATAGGAAGTTGGTTCTTCAGGAACTGGAGTTGAAACTGCTCTCTTAACAAGTGACTCGGTAGACCTTGCTGTCTGAATATTCCAGTACAATTCGTGCTCTACATAATCACAATTACAGCCCTCCTACAATGTTATTGTCTCGCAGTCATACGCGAAGAGATTTTTTTCTGGGACAATGCTCGAGCAAGGTTGTATCGTTTATCTCAGTGTTTTTTAGTGCCGGGTAGCACTCATTAATAGTTCGACTCTCGTACATTCGTGTTCGATTCTGTCGAAGTAGATCGATATGATCCAGGCGGTAGTTCGGCCCCGAAGAGTGAAATTTTTTTTGTCCATTCTTAGTTTTGAATGCCGTCAATTTTTTGAGAGCCAAGCTAGTGAACGGACTTACTTTGGACGGAGAGGCTCACTCTGTGTGTGTGTAGTTGTGTTTGTGTGTGTTGATGAATGACTGCAATGGTTTCGAGCGTGTTTGTTTGATAGATAATTGTCCTTTATTGGTTGCGCTCTGATGTTGTCTGCAGAGGGCTATTCATAGATCAAAGTTGTTTTGAGTTTTTCAAGTTAAAATGATTGATTTACCAAAGTAAAATTGACAGAATGAAAATTTTGAAATATTTATGCATGAGAATGAGAGAGAAGAAGGGGTGGCTTGGCTCTATTATGTCAGTTTGACGTTTTCTTGTTAATTTGCCAGACATTCATTGTCATGCTGTTAAAGTGTCTTCACCTGATTGGCAGCAGTCATAAATTAACCGTCACAAAAAAAAACACCAGCAATTTTTTAAAGTATACCCGGCAAAACACAAATAATTACCCAAGTAAAATGTGGTCTATCTTTAAAGAAATTATCTCCTTGGTGATTAAGCTCAGTCCCTATGGGTCAAAACGCTCGTAAAGTTGTCACATAGAGTTTTAATTTGGCAACGCTTGAACTATCTCGTATACTGAGATCAGTCATTCTTCAACGTTCGGCAGTAACATTTTTTGGTTGTTAACGGTTTTTTTGTACACTTTCCTTGAAACGGATTTTGAATGTTTCGATGGTTTTCGGGATACATCTTCGAATGAGGAACGTTTTGTTAGAGTTGGTGAACAAACAATCGCTCAGACCGGTTTTTTAAAATATCAAATTGTGCAAAAAAGATGGAGAGGGATTTTTCATGTATGGACAAAAACCTGGTCATTTGGCGAATTCGAGTCCTCGGCAAATAGTTACACAGAAATAAAAAATTGACGAAAACAAATTGCGAAGCGAGTGAAAAACATAGAAAAAGGCAACAAAATTTGGAAAAAATTTTCATGCTCGGAAAAAGAAACTGAAAGTTAAAACAATGATTGCTGTCTATCTGTATACTTTTATCAAATCATAAACTAAATTAAAAAACACAGCAAAGGTTGGAGCAAGATATGAGCAATCCGTGAGTATTTCAAACAGTTCCGTAAAATTTACAAGTTTTTCACCCTTATTCATGAACTCAACTTTTCTGGCTTCGCTTCAAATGCAAATTTTTCATTATCCTCCCCCAATCAATTTTTTGCAATCATTCGATGACAACAAAAAACATTCTCAGGTTCTGGCCGAATTCACAAAAAAATCTACCGATTTACTGAACAAGTTTACTTCAAAAGCATTCGTTAGGCCCTGCCTTCTCTCTACATTCAAATTTTAAAATTTGAGTTACTCTAATTAGCAACTGTCTGGCCCTTTAATGGTAAAAATGAAATTGGTTGTGAACTATAAGTCTATCATCAATCTAGATTTTGTGGTAATCCAGTTCGCATATGAGTGCCTTATGATTGCTTCGGCTTGCAGACCAAACTAAATGATCGTCAACTTTGGAACTCTATTGGAAATCTGTTTTTAGTTATAACATGATCAACTTAGATACAAAATTGTTCGCATTACACTGAATTGACTGATTGTTTTGGTTTTTTCATTAGTGTTTATTTTCCCTGGTGAATTGTACGTCACAGATTCTTGTACACATAATGAATTGTACATCACATAGTCATATATTCATTTATTTACAGTATCTGCGAAGAACATCTGCCGTCCAGCTTGAGAAAAAAGTAACCAGTGGAGTCCACTTTGGTCCGAGGGTGAATCAATTCAAGAGAAATATTGGTTTTGTCGTATTTCAATAATGAGAAGAATGCAAAACCAGCCGGAAAAATAACTCGAATCAATGTTTCAAATGTTTACAACGGTTAATGAGTTCCATTTTTGGCTAGCTTAGATCATGAGAGTAATTTTGGAACTTTTTCTATCTTAACGCACATAAACTGTTGATGCACGCTTCCGCATAAATAATTAGTCGGCGTTATTGCCGAGACCTGCGTAAAACTTAGGTTCGACCGAAATAGTGCAACTGGTCAATTCATGATGAATTAAATTGTGTGAACCCTCCTGAGTAGACGTCATAACGAGATCAGACGCCATAATATAATAATTATCATAATTGGCGAGAAAGATTCCATCACTAATTTTCAACACAAAATCAAGAGCTGCAAGCATATTGTGATAAATTCTCTTATGAAAAGGTTGTTAGAAACATTTTCTAGAAACAATTCTATAACGGTCTAAAAAAATTGTCTGAAATTATTCTAAAAAAAGTTGTAAGAAACAAGTTTAAGAGATACCAATCTTGTCCCGTCTCAAAAAGTTCCGCACTAACGGAGATAGTTATATTTTTAAAAATCAATTCTAATAAGATCAAAATCGAGTAAACATGAACTGAATGGTAACAAAAGAGGAAACAAATTGGTTTTGATTAATCTAACCGGAACAATACAATCAATTTACTGACTAAAAACAATTAATATTGTTAACTGCTTTTATATCAATTCAAATCTCCTTAAATTTGGTTTCAACCAGGTTTTTTTACAGTTGCAAAGAGATGAAGTTTGTACACAGTTTTTCAGTTTATCAAATAATTACATTTGGTTCAAAAGTTGACTCCAGAATAAATTTTTTGTCTGGGCTACAGTAATTCAAAGTCTCAGGGGGTGCATTTAAGAAAAATATAATTTAAATTTGTGAAAAAATTACTAAAAAAAATGGATAAAAATCGATATAAATCAATTTAGGAAAGTTCAAAACATGGCAATTAAAATAGAAATGACTGGATTTTAGATGAATTCATTTTTGAAAAGAAGGTAAATCCATGTTTTTTGGGAAATTTTTTTTGTTTGATTAATCATTGCCAGTGCGGGGATCATCTCTTACTGTTGCTCTATCTATTTATTTTTGCTGTAGATGTCCGTGTATTAATCTACTACTCTTAATCAGTGAAACCAAAAGAATGGTTTTTTACTAATAAATTTTTTGTGTTCTTACTAATTTTTGTGGAAAAAAGACAAAATAAGAGCAGACATTTGAGGACAGTGAATTTGTTTTTCCATTGCTGTTTATTCCAATTCTGTGTTGCAATCTTTATTGACCAATTGATATCATTTTGTGTGCAACATATACATACAACAAATTTTTTGGGGTTTTCCCTTAACAAAGTTACTGAAACTTTCCTACACACTGAAATTGAAGTAAGTTTTGAACTTCACCAGACATTTTTGCAAAACTCACTGTTGACAATGAATCATTTTTAAGATATAAAAGCGAATACTTATTAGAGACATCAAGTATCAATGACTCATCCGCACTCATTTTCATGAGAAATACTCGATCTTTAAGATTAAACCGGCAAAAAACCTAGCCCACATAATCAATTTTCATGACACATGCAACCATGAAGTTGGATTTTTAGAGAATTTTAATCGATTTTTTTTCAAAATATAAAAAACCATTATAATCGATTATTTTGACAAAACAGTCAATTTTTTTAGTTCACAAAAATCCAAAAAGTTCAATTTTTTCTGCAGAAAATTGTTTCCAGCTAATTAAAATGTTGATGCATTAAGATGAGAATTTTGTACATTTACATCAAAATGACACTAAATTGTTATAAATCAACATTCTGCAAATTTGAAGCCAAACAAATATTCTCGTCCTTAAAAAACTCAAAAAAGTTTGCTCCCCCTACCACATCCCTCCCTCCATTCCAAGTTTACCACCCGCAAACCCTTATTTATCCCTCCACATTTTGACCACCCACCTCCCCTACCCCCACACCCCACACCCCCAGGTAACTCCCACCCCCGTCGTTCCCAAATCTCCCGCCACTACCACTCCCCGCCAGTATAACCCCTCTACTTGGGAGTACAAATATTCCAGTCACCTGCAACCGCCCCTCTCACACGTTAGCGGTGGCCTAAGCAGGGCGGCGGGGTGGTTAATAGAAGGGGTGATGGAGTACCCCCACCTTCAACCATAAATCGTTCAAGTTAGGGGAGAGGGGTACAGGGCGGTGGAGGGGCAGTAGGGGGGGGGGGAGTATGGCAAATGGTAATTTTCTGCTAAGGCCGTGGTGAAAAACTGCAGTTAAATGTAATGTTAGACGGCCTAATAGAGAAACTAAAAGGTTTAAAATCTTATGTGAAAAATTTGAAAAATCCTATATGAAAAAACTTGCAAAAGTCACCAATAACCCCTCGAAAAATCCAGTACACTCTATTATAATGGATTATATTGATTTGAAAAATTTTTTGATTATAGCAATTTTTATTGAATTATAATCGAATCTAATTATTTAAGATAGATTTTGCTGATATAAAAAATACTAGGAAAATAGTCCATTTTTATTGGGTTTAAATCGATTAATTTGTAATTTTTTGGGTAATGACTATGAAATGACAACCTAATCGAATATTATCCATGAAAAAAAAAACTAAAATTCCGCTCGTTCCTTTTATATCTTTGAGAAATTGAAAAAAAAATAGCAGTCCTCCTGTACACAATTAATGGCGGGCATTGCCTTAATAGGTTTTTTATATAATTATGGTTCGAACGAGTAGTTAGGCGCACGATTTCACAAATACGCACACACAGGCACACAAGCAAGCAAAAGCAAACTGGCACACCTTTAATTGATCCATATTGAAATAGCTGGTAGGATAGAATGATTGCCTCAAATTTGGGGACATTTTTCTGATTTTGATTCAAGCTTCAGAGTACACAAGTACGATACAATTGAATTAAGTCCAACAACCAAATCCCCGAACACTTTCTACAACATCTAGATTGAAAAAAAAAGCTTAATAAAAAAAGCTTAGCTTTCCAGATATTCCGTAGTTATCTGTTTGCTCTGTGAAATTATAAAACATCGTAGGGTTAAAAACGGTTTGAATTCTCAGTTGCCTTTAATTTTTGATCATTTTTCCATTTCGAGTTCAAAATGTGCTGTGTATTTTGTGAATTGTAAGCGGAATCCGCAACAAGGACGTTCTTCTTAGTTCTTCTTTTTTTATTTTTTTTGTTGCGATAAAATTTTAACAGGTTTAAATAGTTGTTTTTGGAATCCAGGAATTCACAGACACAAACTTGTGTCCCTATCTCTGCCCAGTTTGGCCTCGTAATGTCAACCACATTCAAAAATAGCGTCTGACAGAGATAGTTTCTGAGCTAACCCAAATTTGCTGGTGAGTTATATAGCCATTTTTCTTGAATTATAATCGAATATAATTATTTAGGATGGATTTTGTTGATAAAAAAAATGGAATTATAGTCCATTTTTATTGGATTTAAATCAATGATTTTGTAATTTTTTGGGTATTGACTATGAAATGACAACATAATCGATTATTTTCCATGAAATTCCAGTGTGGGCAACTATTCCTAAAAAAAACTAAAACTCCGCTCGTTCCTTTGAAGAACTGAAAAAAAGCAGTCCTCCTAGACGCAATTGGTGGCGGGCATTGTCTTAAAACGTTTTTTTTTATTATGGTTCGAACAAGTAGTTAGCCGCACGAATTCACAAAAATGCACACAGAGGCACACAAGCAAGCAAAAGCAAACTGGCACACCTTTAATTGATCCATATTGAAATAGCTGGGAGGATAGAATGATTGCCTCAAATTTGGGGACATTTTTCTGATTTTGATTCAAGCTTCAGAGAACACAAGTACGATACAATTGAATTAAGTCCAACAACCAAATCCCCGAACACTTTCTACAACATCTAGATTGAAAAAAATGCTTAATAAAAAAGGCTTAGCTTTCCAGATATTCCGTAGTTATCTGTTTGCTCTGTGATATCATTTTTTCTTTTCGAGTTCAAATTGTGCTGTGTATTCTGTGATTTGTAAGCGGAAACCACAACAAGGACGTTCTTCTTAGTTCTTCTTTTTTTATTTTTTTTGTTGCGATAAAATTTTAACAGGTTTAAATACTTGTCATTGGAATCCAGGAATTCACAGACACAAAACTGTGTCCCTATCTCTGCCCAGTTTGGCCTCGTAATGTCAACCACATTCAAAAATAGCGTCTGACAGAGATAGTTTCTGAGCTAACCCAAATTTGCTGGTGAGTTATATAGCCATTTTTCTTGGATTATAATCGAATATAACTATTTAGGATGGATTTTGTTGATAAAAAAACTGGAATTATAGTCCATTTTTATTGGATTTAAATCAATGATTTTGTAATTTTTGGGTATTGACTATGAAATGACAACATAATCGATTATTTTCCATGAAATTCCAGTGTGGCAACTATTCCTAAAAAAACTAAAACTCCGCTCGTTCCTTTGAAGAACTGAAAAAAAACAGTCCTCCTAGACGCAATTGGTGGCGGGCATTGTCTTAATATGTTTTTTTAATTATGGTTCGAACAAATAGTTAGGCGCACGATTTCACAAACACGCACACACCGGCACACAAGCAAGCAAAAGCAAACTGGCACAACTTTATTTGATCCATATTGAAGTAGCTGGGAGGATAGAATGATTGCCTCAAATTTGGGGACATTTTTTTGATTTTGATTCAAGCTTCAGAGAACACATGTACGATATAATTGAATTAAGTCCAACAACCAAATCCCCGAACACTTTCTACAACACCTAGATTGAAAAAATTGCTTAATGAAAAAGGCTTAGCTTTCCAGATTTCCGTAGTTATCTGTTAGCTCTGTGAAATTATAAAACACCATAGGGTTAAAACGGTTTGAATTCTCAGTTGCCCTTAATTTTTGATCATTTTTCCATTTCGAGTTCAAAATCTGCTGTGTATTTTGTGAATTGTAAGCGGAATCCGCAACAAGGACGTTCTTCTTAGTTCTTCTTTTTTTATTTTTTTTGTTGCGATAAAATTTTAACAGGTTTAAATAGTTGTTTTTGGAATCCAGGAATTCACAGACACAAACTTGTGTCCCTATCTCTGCCCAGTTTGGCCTCGTAATGTCAACCACATTCAAAAATAGCGTCTGACAGAGATAGTTTCTGAGCTAACCCAAATTTGCTGGTGAGTTATATAGCCATTTTTCTTGGAGTATAATCGAATAAAATTATTTAGGATGCATTTTGTTGATTAAAAAAAACTGGAATTATAGTCCATTTTTATGGGATTTAAATCAATGATTTTGTAATTTTTTGGGTACTAACTATGAAATGACAACATAATCGATTATTATCCATGAAATTCCAGTGTGGGCAACTATTCCTAAAAAAACTAAAACTCCGCTCGTTCCTTTGAAGAACTGAAAAAAAGCAGTCCTCCTAGACGCAATTGGTGGCGGGCATTGTCTTATTACGTTTTTTTTTATTATGGTTCGAACAAGTAGTTAGCCGCACGAATTCACAAAAATGCACACAGAGGCACACAAGCAAGCAAAAGCAAA
The DNA here is from genome assembly GCF_963678635.1 of Symsagittifera roscoffensis. NCBI lineage: Eukaryota > Metazoa > Xenacoelomorpha > Acoela > Convolutidae > Symsagittifera > Symsagittifera roscoffensis. The sequence continues at coordinate 2,798,726 of NC_087071.1, forward strand.
CTGGCACACCTTTAATTGATCCATATTGAAGAAGCTGGGAGGATACAATTTGTTTTTCATAAATCGGTTTGCAACTTTTTGTGAGTTCCTTTTCACCCGGAAATCTTCTCATAGCTCTCTGTCTAACATGAAACAAAAAAATAAAATTATTGCTAGTAGTTTTTGTATGGCTCGATTAAATTTTTTTCCTCCTGGTTTCGCTTCCGAAAATCTACGGCCGGTTTTCTCGACAATTTACGTTTTGCAACTATTTTTCAATTTTTTAATTGAAAAAAAAAGCAGAAAAGGTTCATTTTTTCAACATTTTGTTTCGTTTAGGTCAACGTTTTACATTACTAGCAGAGTCTGCACATAGCTAGCCAGTTTTTCTTTATTGTAGAACATCCGTAAATATTTCTCTAGGGTAAAAAATCATGGTCTGAGCCAAGACTCCTCCACTTGGTGCTTGTGCCTCGGAAGCACACACTGGAAGCACGGAGTACGGCAAAAGACAGCCGGCACGTCACCCAGTTCATAGTTTTACTTGAGGATCTCTCCCACTTAGTAGATAATGCTTCTCCTATTCTACCAAGAAAATTCTGGAGCAAGCATCCCATCAACAGACACGATAAGAGGAGTGAAAGATATTTGTCTTTCCTAACACGCGTCTGAATATTTTGTCTTTTTCTTAACCTCTGCTGAGTGCAAAACACTCATGGGGCTTCTGTTCTGATAGGAGATGGCGTCGGTGTCAGAGAAACGAATGTCAAAAGATGCTCCTCCCTGTCTAACATAAACTCCACGACAAAAAAAATGCAATTAATGCAGGTGTCTCATCTTGCGGGTTGTATTCTCTAATAACAGGCTCTCTCTGTACATCCTTCCACACTAAAGAAGCTAAGTCGCCTACGGCGTCCCTAATTTCCTTGTGCCGTAAAAATAAAAGACCACCTTTTTTGCACGCTAACGCATGCCGTAGGGTGAATGTTGACTGGCAACCATCACAAAAAGTTGGCGAAGCGTTTAAGTTTTTGTTTTACCAGACACTCAATGCATCCCGAAACTCCACTTCCGAAAGATCAAAAATTCCTGCAGCGATCGGTAACGCTGTCAGCCAGGCAGACAAGCTTTCTTCATTGATTATTTTTACTGCGCGGAATTGGTCTGCTGGTAGCTCATTCAATAACTCCCCCAACAACTTTTCATGTTTTTCTTCCATTATTCGATGATGTTTTTCCGCGATCGAGACATTTGCTCTCTGTGGTTCTCATGGGAAAAACCGTGCTGATCAACAATATCAACATAAAGAACCGTAACTGCTTCGCGTGACGTGTTGTAAGACTCATCAGCGAAACTGGTTGGGTTAGACGCACGAAGACCACACTTTCTTGCTGACAAACAAAAGAGACGTCTCTCCATTGATGAAATCAACGAAGTTCCAAGTATCTCAGGTAAAAATTTCTCCATCAGAAGGTTCTCTAGCGGTTGAAAAAGCTGACTAAAACCACCCAAAATACGATGGGAAAAATTCCCTTCCGCTTGTAGGGACTTAGTCAGTCCAGATTCTGTTTTTGCCACAAAGGAAAGTTTCTCAAGTTTGTCTACTCATTCAAGTTCTTTCTTTTTCAGGTAGATGTCATTCTCATTTCCGTCTCCAATGAAACAGCCCAAAAACCTCTTCCCTTCCACAATAGTAATCGAGTGCTTGTCAAATATGTGATGCGCTTCTTCAGCATATTGTTTGTCGACAACCAGAAAACTTTTGGAAGGCTCTGGAAAGTAACCGAAGGCGGGACCTTCCTCAATCAAGTTTTTGAGCCCTATCTCTAATTTCTTGAATCATCAGGATACCAAATTTGGAACACATTATTTGGATCCTTTAACTTCCGAATCAGGGGAAGAAGTGAAACATCATAGAAGAACATTGCCAGTGGGTCTCCCTGTGTGGTTTCTTCCCTACTCTATATCACTTCATCGGCGCCAGCAACGAAAAGCGACGCGATTCTGTGAGTATTGAAGAGAAATCTAGAACATCTAGGCCACACTATTTGAGCATTCCAAAACGCTGTTTCACGATTGAGCGAGTTGAAAGCATTTGATGCAACCATCAACAGCATGCCACATATTCCTTGTTGTCATCAAAAACATCAGAGAGCGCATGAACTGCAGCTTCAACGCCAGCTTTCAGCCCACAAGCTAATTGATCAGTCGAACCTGTTTCTTCAAGGTCAAATTTTGTGAACTCAGACACATTTTTGCAAACTATTCTCCGTAGACATTCGCCTATGCCAATGGGTCGCAGGCCAGGACAATCAATCTTCTAGAAACCAGTGCTCACACCTTCGACCGTGGTAAGATTTGGTTGCACATTTTTGTGGCGAGAGTTGCAACTTCGTCTCTCAAGTGCGAACTGTGAGCCCCATGACGTAATAAAACCGTCTGCCAACGCTCAGAATCTGTTCCCGAAGCTCCCGAACTGCCCTGCAAAGAACGTATCGTCTTTTCAATGGGAGTAGAACTGATTATAACATCTTCAAAGTCGCGTAAAACTGGCAATTGCAATCGCGAAGAGAGATGTGACTTGTGTGGCTCTGGATGCTTTGACTTCAAAGTCTCTAAAACAATCAAACCTTTCTTCAACTCTTGCATCAGATCAAGCACACCCTCTCTTGCTCTCTCCGAGAGCCACTGCATAGCGCTTCTCACTTTGCCTTTCATCATTAATGAATCAAACACTTTCGAGACTTGTTTGTCGTCCAAATTATCTTGATTTTTTTGTTTCTTTTTGCCACATCTCACTGCTTCCGCCAAACAACTTGTCGAATTTGTTTTCCTTCCAGTCTTCATGGCGCCGTCCAATAAGTTTTCGAATGTCTTTTGATGCTATGATCATTGGATCTTTTTGTAACAAAACACGACTCATCACCAGAACTCTATCTGAAGTGGTAGAAAGAAGCTTCAGTTCATGTGTCAGGATGTCCACGTACTTCCTGCCCATGTTAACATTAGGCAAAGTATTTAGTCTTCATGGCAACCGTACACTTTTCACCCATTTTTCAGTCCAAATCGAATGATCAAGACAAGTTGATTTGTCAAGTGACGCACCGAATGCTTCCATTGTCATGCCTTTCAAGAAACGGATCAATTTCTGGTAGCACATCTTCTATTTGCAGGTCTTGCATGGCTTGAGTTAATCCTCTGCGACCCTGGCTTGTCGGTGTAACATCAACGCAATCATTGTTATCTTGTGATATTAACAAGTCTTCCATTTCAAACCCGCTGGTATTGGAAACACTGAGCTGCGAATCAGAATTATACCCCAGGTAACAATGGCGTTTTGATATTTCTCTGAGTCAGCCTCATGAAATCGAATCAAAGCAACACCTTTGTAGCGAAACCTCTTGTGTCACGAAGAAAAGAAAACCAGAAGCAGCAACTCCGAGATAATGAAATCTCTGGAGTCACACTCAGTACAACAAACGATATTCTGCTCCGCAAGCCATATCCGTTGCAAACACGAGCGTTCCTCGAACCAAACTCAAACTATTCCCGAGCACGGGCCACTCTGCTCCAGAAACGAGCTCCTCTCCAAACACGAGTTCCAAGCACCGGCTCTGTACCAAATACACACGAGCTCCGAGCACCGGCTCTGTATCCAACACGAGCACCAATCCACAAATAAGCTGAAATCCGAACACGTGCTCTGCTCCGAACTCACGAGTTCAGCTCCAAACACGAGCTCTGATCCAAAATTCGATCGCTGCTTGAAATAATAGGTCCGCTCAGTTGTCGATGTTGCAGTGGTTGTTTTTTTTTGCTTAACAAGACACGTGCATTACTTTATTTCTTCAATATAATTCTTTTATATTTTTTTTGTTATTTCTTTTTTTTATTGTTGCGATAAAGTTCTAACAATATAATTACTTGTCTTTGGATTCCAGGAATACACCGACCCAAAAATGTGTCCCTATCCAGTGCCCAGTTTGGCCTCGTAATGTCAACCACGTTCAAAATTAGCGTCTGACAGAGATAGTTTCTGAGTTGACCCAAGTTTTGCTGCTGAGTTATATAGCCATTTTAACCATTGGATTATAACTAAATATAATTATTTAAGATAGATTTTGCTGATATAAAAAATACTAGGAAAATAGTCCATTTTTATTGGGCTTAAATCGATTAATTTGTAACTTTTTGGGTAATGACTATGAAATGACAACCTAATCGAATATTATCCATGAAAAAAAAAACTAAAATTCCGCTCGTTCCTTTTATATCTTTGAGAAATTGAAAAAAAAATAGCAGTCCTCCTGTACACAATGAATGGCGGGCATTGTCTTAATAGGTTTTTTATATAATTATTGTTCGAACGAGTAGTTAGAACCATAGTTTAATAGATAGTTTAATAGATGGAGTAGTTTAATAGATCCATATTGAAGTAGCTGGGAGGATAGAATTTTTTTTCGCAAATCGGTTTGCAACTTTTTGTGAGTTCATTTTCACCCCGAAATCTTCTCACAGCTCTCGTGTCCAATCAGTTACAAAAAAAATTATTTTTTTGCAAGTAGTTTTTGTATGGTTCAAACAAATTTACTTCCTGCTGTTTTCGCTCCCAAAAATCTACGGCCGATTTTCTCGAAAAGTTAAGTTTTTGCAACTAATTTTCAAATGTTTAATTGAAAAAAAAGAAAAGGTAAAAACCACAATTATCCGATAACACAGTTGCCTCAAACTTAGGAACATTCTTCTGATTTTGATTCAAGCTTCTCAGAAAACAAGTATGATACAATTGAATCTAGTCCAACAACCAAATCCCCGAACACTTTCTACAACAACTAGATTGAAAAAAATTGCTTAAAAAAAGCTTAGCTTTCCAGATATTCCGTAGTTATCTGTTTGCTCTGTGAAATTATAAACATCATAGGGTTAAAACGGTTGCCTCTAATTTTTGATCATTTTTCCATTTCGAGTTTAAAATGTGCTGTGTATTTTGTGAAATGTAAGCGGAATCCGCAACAAGGACGTTCTTCTTTGTTCTTCTGTTGTTATTTCTTTTTTATTATTGCAATAAAATTTTAGCAGGTTTAAATACATGTCTTTGGAATCCAGAAATACACAGACACAAAACTGTGTCCCTATCCAGTGCCCAGTTTGGCCTCGTAAGGTCAACCACGTTCAAAATTATAGTCTGACAGAGATAGTTTCAGAGCTAACCCAAATTTTGCTGGTGAGTTATATAGCCATTTTTATTGGGTTATAATCGAATATAATTATTTAGGATGGATTTTGTTGATATAAAAATTACTAGGAATATAGTCCACTTTTATTGGACTTGAACCCAATAATTTGTACTTTTTTTGGGTATTGACAATGAAATGACCACATAATCAAATATTATCCATGGAATAAAACCTAAAATTCCGCTCGTTCCTTTTATATCTTTGAAAAATTGAAAAAAAAGCAGTCCTCCTGTACACAATTAATGGCTGGCATTGTCTCAATAGGTTTTTTATTTATTATGGTTCGAACGAGTAGTTAGGCGCACGATTTCACAAATACGCACACACAGGCACACAAGCAAGCAAAAGCAAACTGGCACACCTTTAATTGATCCATAATGAAGTAGCTGGCAGGATAGAATTTTTTTTTCATAAATCGGTTTGCAACTTTTTGTGAGTTCATTTTCACCGGAAGTCTTCTCATAGCTCTCGTGTCCAATCAGAAACAAAAATAATAAAATTAAAGCTATTAGTTTTCGTATGGCTCGAACAAAATTTCTTCCTGCTGGTTTCGCTTCCAAAAATCTACGGCCGGTTTTCTCGACAATTTACGTTTTTGCAATTAATTTTCAATTTTTTAATTGAAAAAAAAACAAAGAAAGTAAATACCACAATCACCCGATTACACAGTTGCCTCAAATTTGGGGACATTCTTCTGATTTTGATTCAAGCTTCAGAGAACACAAGTATGATACAATTGAATTAAGTCCAACAACCAAATCCCCGAACACTTTCTACAACACCTAGATTGAAAAAAATTGCTTAATAAAAAAGGCTTAGCTTTCCAGATATTCCGTAGTTATCTGTTTGCTCTGTGAAATTATAAAGCATCATAGGGTTAAAACGGTTTGAATTCTCAGTTGCCTTTAATTTTTGATCATTTTTCCATTTCGAGTTCCAAATGTGCTGTGTATTCTGTGAATTGTAAGCGGAATCCGCAACAAGGACGTTCGTCTTTGTTCTTCTTTTGTTAATTCTTTTTTTACAGGTTTAAATACTTGTCTTTGGAATCCAGGAATACACCGACACAAAATTGTGTCCCTATCCAGTGCCCAGTTTGGCCTCGTAATGTCAACCACGTTCAGAAATAGCTTCTGACAGAGATAGTTTCTGATTTAACCCAATTTTTGCTGGTGAGTTATATTTAGGCTACCCGCACTGAAGTTTCCTGAATAGCAAACGGTTATATTGGTTTTTCATTGTCAGTTTCTATAAAATAACAAAAATAATCGATTATATTCGATTAAAAATAGAATACACGAATACTAATTTTTAAGCAATACATGTCCAATATAATCGATTGTTTTCAACTTATTTTTGAAAAAATTGTCGAAAGGTAAACAAACAATTTTAATAGTTTATAGTGGGTTATTATCAAGTTTTAAAATTTTTCGGTGCGCTGTTTTCATTTTTTTCTCAATAATCCCGTGTCAAGATTCAAGCGTTATTAGTCAATTACACATCGATTTTTGTACCAGCCTTTCTAAAATTGAGAAAAAAAATTGTTTTAGTTAATTAACAACTTAAAAATATTTATGATACAATTATAATCAACTATTTATCGATCAACTTTTCGATACAATTATAATCGGTCATAATCGATTATAATACATTATTATAATCCCAATTTGTAATTTATTTGTTTTGTTCAAAAACCCAATATATACGTTTGCAATCGATTAAAATTCTCTGTATTTGCCCGTTGAGTCTTCAAACTAATCTTCGGGATGATTAGTGTTTAGTGGGGGTGTAGTAAACGCATGAAGATGGAGTAGTTTGGGTTTAAACGAGTGATTGAGCATACGAATAAAACTCAGTTAAATAAATAACAAAAAATGTGACATTTTGTAAATTTTCGTAAACCCTATTGAAAATAGGTTTCAATCGGATTTACAAAAATATATAAAAAGTCACATTTTTGTTATTATTTTAACTGAGTTTCATTCGCGCGCTCACTCACTCGTTTAAACCGAAACCATTCCCTCCTCAAGCGTTTACTACACCCCTACTAAACACCAAACATCCCTACCTGTAGAATGGTAAACGAAACATGTGGGGGGATAGTTACCTGACTTGGTGGGGTGTTTTGTTTTTAGTAGGGGTGCAGTAAACGTGTGGGAATGAGGTAGTTTGAGTTTAAATGCATGGAAGGAAGGGGAAATGGGGGAACGATTGGGACGTGTGGGTGGACGTGTGCGGAATTTTCAAAAAAAATATCAAAAAGTTAGTCGATTTTTTTCAGGTAGGCCAAGTTGATTTTACGGGCACTCGCACAGCCTTGAAAGGAATGTATTTCCACCAAATTGTAAAATCTGCAGGTTAGTTTTCTGAAAAAACTGGTCAAAAACGCCGTTTCTGCCGACCTCTTCAAAACTACAACATTTTTGCCGCCCCCGTATGAACGTGTTCGTTCGAGTTTTGCAGAAAGTTGCAAAAAATAGAGTCCTTACTTACAAAGTTCAATCATCCTTCTTGAATTTGAAGAACAAAAATTATTCCATTATATTGAAAACGAAAATAAATTTCAATCGATTACAATAGATTCTAATGGACTTTTTTTCAAAAATAATCGATTAAAATGGACTTAATAATCCATTAAGTTGTCTACAATTCCCATAATAATTGACTACATACACAACATTTTAGTCAACAAAAATTCATTATAATCGATTTTTATGCATGAAACTTGTTGCGGGTATAACATGACCAAAATACTGATTCACGTAGCTGGTTAAAAATTGAACGCCGTCTTTACAGTTTCCCCACTACTCGGTAAAAAAAACAGTTAATTTCAAAGAAGAAAGACAACCAGTAAACTGTTAGTGAAAATCAATTACTCCAAATTTTAATAACCATTTAATTTAAAAATCCATACAAATCTTCAAGGCAGAGTAAATTTGTTTGACATCTACATTTTCAATCTTTAAAAACATTTGTTGAACAATTCCATGATTCTTTGGGTCTTTCCCATTGTAGCCACTCAAAAGAATTGTAAAAATTATATAACTCTCCTCCCCTAGTTTGTCAAATTTTAAATGGAATTTGAAACAATCATTGTGCTTTCACTGATAAAGACATTCAGGGGCGGATCTAGGGTTTTCTCGAGGGGGGTGCGGTTTTGAAAAAAAATTATCGAAGTTTTGTCGAGCTATTTTTAGGGAAAAAAAAATGATTTTTTAGCTCTCCCAAAGCACTAAAACTCCATGTTTTGGCCAAATTGTCTGCGCCACAGGCAAAATTTTATTTTGAAAACACAGGCCAAAACAGGCGTTTTTAGTCACTTTTTAGAAAATTTTGACCAAAAATTGCGTTTTTTCGGCGCCAAAAATTAACTTATTTTGGCGCTGAAGATACAAAGATTCATCTCCTATTCTGTTAATAATGACCTGCGCGCTGCCTATTTTTAATTCACAGCTCACATTTTTCTTCTATCTGTTTATTTACTGTCGTCTGCAATTTAATGACTTAATATTTGACTGTTATGGGAAAAACGCAACTGTGTCTATACAATTTTTATCAGAAACAAAATATCAAGTGAATCAACGAGATAGTGGGTAACGTTTCATTTTTAAACACAAGCCGTAGGGTCGAATAAACTCGGGGTCATTTACGATTCTGAAACTTTTCCTTCCAGATGGAATCCTCACTTTGTCAGGTTTGATTCTCACCTACAGAAACAATTAGTTTTAGCGCCATATAATCACTGTACTTTAGTTAAAACCTGAAAGAACGATCAAAACTAGTTTGTCATTGAAACGGTTCATGTTTAATATCGGATCTAAGAAGGTTCTAACTTTTCATGCTTACCATTTTTGGGCTAATTTTGTCCTAATCATTTTTTCAGACGGTCGACACAAATTTTCTAATGCTTCTCTATTCAAATTGTTAAACCATTCCAGTTTTTGGGATTAAATATCTCAGCAGCTGATTGATTGATTAATGTTCCTAAGAATAATGTCATAATCAGGAAACGTTCAACTCTAAGGAACACTTTTTCTATTAGATTTTGAAGTGAAAATTTCCAGATCTGTGTTTAGGGTAAAGAATTAAAGTGAGTCCCAAACTGGGTCTTTTTATCGTTGGAAAACTTCTGAATTCATCCTCAATATGATATATTTTTTTCTTATACAAGTTGAAATTTTAAAAAAGTTTTTGCTAGCATTCGTGTGAAACTATCATTACCTTATCGTCCTAAAAAGAAAATAATGGAAATTTAATTGACCAGGTTTTTTTGGCGTTCAATGGTGAATATCAGTTGGAGGAAAACTGTTAAAAGTATTTATGTTGGGCTGAAGATAAGGTTTAATTAGATGTGTAACCAACCATAAAAAACGCAATAACGAACACGAATAATAGAAAACGAAAAACGTACCTGAATAACAACTTTGTGACCTCTGGCTTTGTATTTTGAGTATTCTTCGGCTTTTTCTACTTTTGCTCCGAAGTAAGCACCTTTACCACATGGTTGACCTTTTCTATCGCTTAGCTCATTCGCATCTATGTCAAATCGATATCGTTGACCGTTCCCGTCGACTTTGAAATTTCTTGTCTGGGAGATAGCGCGGGTCCCAGCTTCATCACTTCCATGAAAACCAACAGCCCATTCATTTTTGTTTCCGGACTTCAGCCAATCGTCATTTCCGCCGTCGTACCTCGTCGCAACTCGAAGACCTACTCGTATCCAGTTTGAGTTCGGCTGATGGTAGTCCAGTCCACCTCTTGTTAGAAGTAAGCCAGCTGGACTTGGGAACTCAAAATCTCCCTGGGGATCGAAGTCTGACTTTTTAAGAGATAACACGTGAAGTAGTCCTTTCTCTCGCTGAAAATCCGAATCTACAGAAAAAAATGTTTTCTCAGTTTGTAATTCAAACGACTGAATTAAGATTTTTAAGAAAATTTCACACCAAAGTTTAAAATTAGAAATGCCACTAGAAGATCTTACCATCCCAATCTTGAACTAAGCCAGCAACAAAGTCATCAATAGATGTTTCAGATGAGATCTCGTCAACCAAAAGAAAAGCTCCACCTACAAAATGAAAAGATACTTTAAATTTTCTCAATTAGAAAACCTTGAAAACCTTGAAAAAGTCTTTCAAAAAATCGTTATTCATCAAACTTTCAAAAAAAGATTGAAGCGATGCAGAAACGATTGTTTAAAATTAAAACAATTGAACAAAATTACATGACTTTTTAAACAACACAATACGATGAATCCTGTTTTTTCATGAATAGTTTTTTATCTGGGTTACTAAATTTTCCTTATACACGAGCTTTTAATCAATCGGGTAATTATATATTTGTTGACTGCATAATTCACAAGTGCCTTAATTCGCAATGAGATTTCACAATGTTAAAAAACAGTAAAAAGGCGTTTTTCAGCGAATAATTTTTTACCGATTCGATTAATCTTCAACTAATCATTACTAGTTATATCCAATAAATTCGCGCTGACAAAGCTAAAACTTGATAGGTAAGCCATTGATAAACGCAAGTGCATACAGCTATGCAGATGATGACTTTTTCAAACAGCAAAAAAAAACTTAATTTTTACAAATTATCGAACCGATTTAAATTGATTGCAATATATATTTCGGTACAAAAACTTTGAAAACTTACTTTTTGGTGCATGTTTTGGCCAATACTATGAAATAAATTGTCTACACGGTTGATAAAAAAAGTACCAAAAGATATTACACTTTTTTAAATAGTTTTCTACCCAAAATTAAAAACAGAGTACCCGGGTTGACCTTCACACACCGAAAAAGCTTATCATACAATTCCATACAACAAAAAACATAACATACAATTCCATACATTAAAAGTATGGAGAAAATGTTTGTCATACAGTTTTCATACTTTTTCGAAAAACAATAGGAAAAAAATATAAACCATTTCTTCGGCTTCTTGAGATTAGTTGAACAGACTGGTGACAAGAAAATTTGATTAAAATTTTTTTTTGAAAAAACTGCTTACCATACAATTTCCATGTAATGAAAATTGAATGACAAGCGTTTTCGCCGTAAGGGATCATTTTAAAAAAAAATTTTTTTGCAAACCAATTATTGGAATACTTCAAATGAGTTGATTGCATGTTTTTCCACAACATGAGATCAAATCTCGAAAACAAAATAAACATTTAATGTGGAAAAAAGTATATTTTTATATTTTTATGCCCCTGTATAAGTTAACAATCTGGACTTCTTCAAATTGTAAAGTAAATGAATCTATTGAAATTTTGAGTTGAAAAAAACTAACTCTTTGTTCTTTCTGGCTTTAATGTGATTGACAATTAGGTCAAGTATCAGAAAAGAGCCTTATAACGCACAAAAGTATGGGTTATTAAAGCACATTGGGTAAAAAAAAACTTCTAGTTTATCTCTGAGTTAGTCCTGATTTTCGTTTTTGGGTGTTTTTTTTCTTGTGCGATAACCTCCGATTAGGCTAAAATAACAATGTTTTTTGGTCTCTTTTATATCATCTATGTATCATCTATATATCATATATGTGTCATATATGTATCATCTATGTATCGTCTATATATCATCTATGTGTCATCTATGTATCATCTATGTATCATCCATATATCACCTATGTATCATTTTAAAATATTTAAAAAGTTTCATAACTACTAAATACAGGTTATACATAGTTGTAAAAAAGATTAGAAACAGATTTTTTATTTATATGCACACCTTTCTCAATATTAAAAAAACTATATATATTTGGTTAATTCTTTTTTTCAATTTTAGTCAAATTCATTACTTTGAATTGATCGTTCATATATTTCATGAGTTTCGAACGTATATTCATATACATTTTTATGTCAGATTTTGTTCATTGACTAATTAACAATTTGATGAAAATAGTTCGGACAAGAGTCATGTTGATCTTTTTTTAATGTTTTTGGAGCACCAAATTTTTTGATTAGACGTTTTTTATAAGACTGGTTTCTGCCGATAGTTTTATTGAAGTTATAAATCAATTTTTCCAGTTATATATAGACAAAAAAAACTCAAAACTTTTTCAGAAACGTTTTCTTTTTTCGAAAAACAATTGTGTAAAAAAGACTCCGTGACCAAAATTTTTTTTGTAGCAATGTCAAATAATCAGCATTTTCACTCAACATCATTTGATAAAACTTTTGAGCTCCCATTGGTTTTTACATCAAATGCACTAGAGTTCTGCACTGAAAAGAACGTTTCCAACGTAACAATCAAATAAATCAATTAAAACGTTATAGACAAAAACAAGGATACCGAATACGATTTTTATATATGTTTAATCCTTATAATCAATTGTTCCTATCAATCAATAAGTTTTTCTTTTTTGAAACCATTCCAGCTAACATATACTTTGGTGAAATTAGAAGATCATTCGATGTAAGATAATAAGCAGAGATGTCAATTTGAAAAGAGATGATTTTCTGACTTCTGTTCTTTTTTTGCTACTTCAAGCAAATAGAAAAAAAAACAATTGGGGAAAAACATAGAAATTCTTTAAATGAATTTGTAACTGCATAACAGTCAATTTGTATGTTGATCAAGTTGAAATCAGGTGTTTTGTTCTTGGAACCGTTAAATCAAAAATTAAATGATAATAAATGCAAAAAAAATTCACCCAAGAGCTATTTTCGTTACCCCTCAATTTGTTTTCACTTTTAATTTTTCAAAAGATGTCAATCTTTAATCTAGTTTAAATACTTGAGCGTTGATAAAGTTAAGAGTTATATGTCGAAATTTGGAAATAAAGTACATACCTTTTGCCGCCGCAACCTGCTGCAATGCATCTATGGCTTTTTGTTGAATTGGTTGTAAAGTGGATTGTATTTGCGAGCTCACTTCTTTTTCTTCTTCGGTAGGATCTGTTCGAAGTATTTTTTCCTTTATTTCCAAAAATGTATCGTATGGATCTCCCGTTGAATATTCTGGAATATTTTTTGATAATTTCTGATTAGTACTCTTCACTGTATATCAAATAAAAAACACTAGTCAACAATACCATATCGATCAATTCATACCAATTATTTCATTTGACTTTTTCAAATCCTCAATACTGAGAAATTACTGAACAGTACTTTTTTTCTTCAATTCAAAGATTAAAATCAACTGTGTCTGAATTCTCTTTTAAAAAAATGAAATAAAACCACTGAATGGAGACCAAAATTTGATGAACAGAATAAGGTTTAATTTCGTGTTTCGTCCGGAAACACAAATCAATTTCCCAGATTTCTCTAGAAAAGTTTGTGGTTAAGTCGAAGTAATCTCACAAAAAAATGCTTTATAACTTTTAAGCTGCCATCTTTAGTTTTTGTGTTTCTATCGGATGAAAAAACACAACCCAATGATTTGCAAATAAGAATGCGGAGCACGGAGAGCTTTGGGTGACAAAAATCTCACAGAAAAACAGCATTTGGTGATTCATCCCCTACGTTTAATATTGGATGGACTTTCTTCAGAAGCCGGAGCGATTTTCAATAAAAACTGATTATCATACATTTTTAATTAGTGATAAAGGTAAAACGACTAATTTTTTGAAAACATTTGAGAATCAGGTTTTGACAGATGCCGCCAAAATCGATGTTAATCGGATTCAAAATTACCCACAAAATGAGTTTAAAAAATGGTTTCTTGTTTATTTTAAACAAGCAATCCAGAAAATGCAGAACCAAGTTATGTGTCTGGAAACGGAAGAATAAATGAAAGCAAAGTTCTTACCCTGTGAGTTAGAACCGAGGTGGTTAACTCATAGAGTAATTTCGGATAGGGTACACCGTCTGCTCGTCACGCTATCTTATTTTCGGCCGGATAGATTCGTGCAACTTCTTAGTCTAATACCGATCCTAATCTTACTCTTATACTATCTAGTCTCAGGTTGTTTAACTAGTCTCTGCTAGGCTCAATAGATCTAGGGTATACTGGTTTATTGCGGCTGCTGAAGTCTTCTTGGAGAGTCAACTAATTTCTAAGTTAAATTCAAATCTCTCTGGTGCTGAAATTACAAGTAATTCCAGCACTTACAAATAAGTGGATTGTTAGTTAGATGGATCATGATTGGTTAATATTAAATACTTTACAGTGGTAAAATATCTAATTTATCCAATCATAAAATGTAGTTTAGATCAGGTTCCACCCATCCGGGTTTTACAGAGTTTTTTAGAATAGTCTTTCTGCAATTCAAAGGATGGATGATGAACGTTGGTTTTTGGCGAACATCATATTTCGTCTGGGTTCTCTTGTTAGAGAAGTTCCAGGTTCAATCGTTGTGTCTTCTCATGACAACGACTGGGTTTTCGCAACAAACTCAAATCTGATTTCAGAATGGTTGGCTATGACAGGTTTTTTCGTTTCTTGTAGAGAACTTCTTTTGGGTTGACCTTGTCTGGTAATGGCGTGGAGATTGTGCGTGGAGGGGATGCCTGGTTACTCGGATCTGTACGTATACTTGAACATCGAGGTGGTCATTGTTCTAGTTCAATGAAGTCCTTTTCTGCGAAGTCAAGTCGTACTCTAAATCCTTTGAGTTGTGATTGTGGGCGGCATATTGATTGTGGTTGGCCATTCTTTTTCGAGTGTAGTGGGTTCATTTTGTCTTTGGATGTTCGTCTTTGGTGTTGTATGCTGATCTATATACTGCAAGATATAATTTACATTTTATAAAATTTTTATTAGTTTGGTGTTTTAATTATGATTTTGGTTAGTTGTTTTCACAAAAGCTTTTTGTTTTAATTCAGTTATTTTGAAGAGTTACTCACCCTTGAGTACCTCTTATTAAAAATAGAAGTGTGTTCACAAAGCGTGGATGTAGCGCGGTGGGTTAGGCCGGCTATAGAGCATGCTCAGGACGTCCTCTCTGGTGGGTTAGGCCAGGAGTGGGAGTATGATTTTGTGCGGTTTCTGTGAGAGGTCCTGTTATGTGATAACGTTTTATGTTGAGTTTATTGTGGTTTTTCTTATGTTTCGTTGGTTGTGTCCTTTTTTCAAAAATCAAATTGTTTTTGGTATGGGTTTGTCTTTCGACCTTTTTGTGTTTTATCATTTCTTTCTTAGACTTTATAATAGTCTTCAAAAGAATAAATTATCCAGTCTTAAACTGGGTTAATCCGGTTTGGGTACCGTTGATTTCCTTTTCTTAGTCATGCTGTTATTCTATGTGTTGTGGTGTTTAGTAAGCTGCATTGGTTAGTTTTGTTTAGTATATAATTCCTTTCCAACCGGGTTAAAGGAAAGTTTGAAACTTGTTATCGTGTGTTAGAGTTGTTGAGTGTGAAAACTTAAAACTGAAATTCATTATTTAAACAATTCTTCGTGGGCGAGCTGTGCGAGTTTGGATAGATTTCTTTGTGCGAGTGAATGAAAATATCAAAAGGTTAGTACTGCATTTGCGTTTTATCAATTTACTACATAGAATTTCAATTTTACTGCTAGTTTTGGGAAAAATTAAGTTACAAATTTTCATCATTATTAGAATTACTGCTTTTTAGGGAAATAATTTATAAATTAATTAACTACATTTGTATGAACTTTATTTAATTTAGCTGGTGCAAAAGATTATTAGAGTTTTGAACAATTTGAAGAAGTTTTCTATTTTTTATTTTTCTTTTGTGTATTTTGCAGATAATCGTGAGATGAAGACTAAAAATCAAAATGAGACATGGATAAAGAATGGTTAGTTTTTTATTTTAAATTTATTAGTTTAGAATATATATAAATTATACTTACCTGTTAGTCGTCGGGGGAAAAACCGTGGGGGAAGATGTCGTGGATTATGTCGGAATTTGTTAGTAACTTTGCTAGTATGCGAATGATGTTTTTAGTTTGAAGCAGTGGCCAAAGCAATTGAAGTGCTTTAATGGTTTTTAGTTCTTCAGTGCCAACTGCAAACTCATAAGGTGTGTTTATGATGAGATTATATAATTTGTGGTTATATTTAGTGTTGTGGATGAATTCTAATATGGGGATTTCTATAGGTTGAACAAATTCATGTGGGATAAGGAAGGGTATGGATTCTTCTGCGTTGAAGGTCTTTGTGATGGGACAAAAAATATACATTTGGGTTATGGGATCATAATTGCGAAGAATACCGTGAAGGTTAGTATCTTTGATGCAATATGTGAAGTTAAGAAAAAATGGTGATGTGTATTTAGAGTTAATAAATTGAAAACGATGGTGTGGTTGTCTTGATGGAGTGTGTAGGTTAAAGTGATTTTGTATAAAGCGATAATATGTATATGTGTGGGTTTGTTTAGTGCGTAACATAATATCGTGTGAGCAGTGCAAATCTCTTTCATGTGGTGCAATGAAATGAAAGGTTATTGAAAATAATTGAAATTTTTCTTTAAAACTTTCGTAAGATTGTGTGTCGGTTAGTGCTTCAGAAATGATGTGATCGAATTTGCGATCAAATATATTGAGTGTAAAAACATATGGTGTTTTGATGAAAAACTTTTCTGTGATTTGTGGGTTAGCGAAGCGATCATCATCTAAAAATTGATCTTGGTTAGTTCGGATGATGTTATGATCGTAATATTCTAGCGTATATTCGTTAGCTCGGGGTGCAGTGTATGTTTTAGTGATTTTTTATATCCGATGTAAGTAAATTGTCTATGTGTTAGTGGTGTGGTGAGTCGATATAGCATATCTTTATTTCTTTCTATATCGATGTGAGTATTAGATAAAGGTAGGCAAAGGGGGTTAGTAAAATGATAATATGATGTCCAATGAAGTGTAGGCATTAAAACATGTTCATCTACAAAACTACGTGTGTCGTTAGTGTCGTTAGGGGTGTTCAAGGTATACTGTGGAAATGAGGGTAGGGTGATGGCTAAGAAATCTTTCGTGTTAGTGTGATTTGGATGATTAATATATTCACGGGCTGTTCCTGGTTTTGTCGGAAATGGATGGTTCGGGAATTTTCTTTTGAAAGTGCGATAAGCTCTGTTAGTGCTATTTGATGATTCGGTGGATGTGGAGGATGGTGCTAATGATGCGGTATAAGCTGAAGAGGGTGTAGGGGTAGGTTTAATGATTCTATTGTGGATGAAATCTGGTTTATAGTGGAATTTTCGAGGTGGAAGGGTTGTTGTTGTAGGGTGATAAAATTATCTAGTTCTTGGGAGATTTGGGGAGTATCTGGAGAATTGGATGATCGGTCTGAATGAAATGAAGAGTAGGTTTGGGTGACTTGTGAAGCATAAGAGGGTGTAGAAATCGATGGAAGTGGGTCATTTGGCGGGATTGGTTGAAAAGGGGGTTTTGAAAAAACTGAGGAGTTGGTTTGAAAATTATTGGATGGAGATGGTTCAGAGTCTGCAAATTCATCAGGGGTTTCAATATCTGGGTTATTGAGTTGTGAGATGGAGTATAAAACTGAGATATGTGAATTAGTGTCTGAATTCATGCCTGATGTTATATTATTGGTTGGGAAATCGGGTGGCGGGAAATCAAAAAGTGGAATTATTGTAATTGGAGTGTTGAGATTGGTTGGGTGGGAATTTGAGCGATGTAGGGATCCAAGTTGTCGGCTCATCGTGGGCTAAAAAAATTATTATTTTGAGACTGAAAAGCGGTGGTATGGGGTTGTTCTATAATTTGTTCATAGGTATTTTCATCTAGTGGATGGTGTGTCATTATATGTTGAATGGGACTTTGTGATATGGTTGGTCTAAAATTTGGATTATGTGTTATTGCTAAATTTCGAAAATTTCGTGGGACTAGTGATAATGGATGGTTATGTGGTAGGGGTGGTAACTGTGGTGCTGTAGGCGTTATGTCTACATTGTTATGTTCTTCGTCATATGTGTTCTGTCTTGTTGCTATTTTTGTGTTGTATTCTTTTATTTGTGCGTCTAAAAGAATTTTGTTTATTGATGATGAAAAAATTCCAAAAAATCCTGCAAATAGTATGCGTGCTACACTTGCTTGTCTATTTACTTGTGTGTGTATAGCGCATGTATTGTAGATTCCTTTTAAAAGCGAAAAAAGAAATCCTATAAAGTTAAACATTGCGTATAAAATAGTCAATTTTTCTAAGATGTAGTAGGGCCATCCTAGAAAATCGAGAATTTCATTTTTTAGTGTAACAAAGCTAAAAATATTTATAGGTGAGATATCTTGTGGTCGGTATTTTTCACCGTTTAGATATATATAGTCTTTAATGTCTTTAAAATATCCGCTATAGTCTTGTGTATAAATATCTGCAAATCCTGCGGTTTCGGCAAGTTTGCGTAAGTTTTGGTCAATTGATTGTCTTTGTATAGTGTCCATTTGTGTTAATAATGCTTGGAATTGTTGTGTTCTAATGTGATGTTGGATATCGGATTTTGAATATATTCCAATTGATTGTAGGTCAATATTTGGGTTTCGAGCAATAGCTCTGATGCTTTCAGGTGAAAATTTTTTGAGTGATTGCATTAATGTGGGATATGGGGTAAGAAGGTAATATTTATCTTCATCAGGGTTCAGTTGTACTACATTGTAGCTATTTTCTGACCCACATGGGACTGCGGTATCCCAAAAATAGGTTCGTCTTGAAAGCGTGTCAACGAAATGTACTTTATTCTTATAAAAGATAGGGATTCTTTTATAGCATCGTTTATCTTCGAAAACATATAGTGGTGATACTTTTTTGGTACAGGTATAAAACCATAAAATGTTTCCTTCATAGTCTAAAAAATTTGATCTATTTCCTGATAGTAAATATCCTGCATAGGGTATTTTTAATACTGCTAGTGCAAGTGATTGTAGGATTTGTGTCCTTTCTAATTCGCATAGTTGGTGAAGTGTTTCTAATTCAGAGAGTGACATTTCTTGAAAAATTCGGCTAATTGTGTAGTCTAATTTCATATCTAGGTGAATATCATAGTGGATGTTACCGAAATATGTACTATTCATTGTAAACGTGTGCTTCTAGTGTCATGGGGCTTTAGATGTCCACCAGGTTGACTTTTACTTTTTTGAAAATCAACTGGTATATAAGATGTTCCTTCGTTTATAGGGTGACTTGTAGCGTATGGGTCGATTTTTACTTTTCCAGTGGTCATGTCGAATCCTTTTTCGTATTCAACTAATTTTTCAGAGTATTGTGTTTTGTGAAGTGGGTTTCTGTATTTACATGCAAGTTCTGTTTCTTGATAAATTTGAAAACGTGTCAATTTATTTTCTATATTGTCTATGTTTCTAAAATTAGAACTTTGTCTTCGTGGTGGATGGACTTGTTCATATGGAATTGATTGTATAAAATATTTTTCGTGAAATTTTATCATACGAGCGTGTATTTTTGCTACTTGAAATATTGTACATGTGTCTTCGGGGAACCAAACAATTGTTGCTTGTGTTCGTGTTGTAGGGTCACAATAGCCTTGATCGTTTTTACAAGGTAATCTAATTCCTTGATAGATCATTGTGTTGTCTGATAAATCGCGTGTGAGTTGTATTTTTTCGAGTTGTATTTTCCAATCGAAAAACATGATTTCTTGATATCCTTTATTTTTTGTGTCTGCTTTGCAGTTTGATGGGTCATTTATACCAATGTGTGGTATCCAGTGTTTATCGTGTATATCATAAGTTAATCTTCCGTGTGCGCCGTTGTATGGGTATTTTTCATCTAATTTTATATGTCCTTGATATCTTTCAAGTTCTGCTTGATGTACAGAATCTGCAAAAACTTGGAAATATACTAATTTTCTATCTGTGTTTTTATTTCTTGTGATATTGAGTCTTAGTAACTAGTTTTTACAATCTTCGGGATTGAGATGTAGAAGTCGTTCGATATTACTTTGGTAGAATGATTCGTGGTCAAGTCGGTTTTTATTTCCATTTGAGACTTGTGAACAATGTACTTTCTTTTCGGAAAATGTTGCTGTGAATTTATATCCTATAACTGTTGTTGCTCGGGCTTTTGAATAAAGTGTCGCTATTACATTTGTTGTTTCTATGGCTTGTGGTTCTGTTTCGCATTGTGATACTTGATTTATTGCATATTTGTGTAGTGTTTTTTGTTCGTTTTCTTCACAATCGTAATGTGTTACTAATAAATCTTGGGGTCCTGTGCGGGGGGAAGGGTTTATGTTTTCATTTGAGATTACTAGAAAAAAGAGTTGGAGAAAAATCAATATTTTTAGAATATACATTTAATGAATAGGGATGTTGAGTAATGTTGTTTAATTTAACCGTGATTTCAAATTTTAATTGTAGACTATTCTGTTGGAGTATTTGGATGTTATGAGCACGAATGTCTTCGTGAATGTCTTGTCTATATTGTAGTCTATTTAGTGCCCAGTTGTGGAGTCGGTTACTTTCTGGGTGTTGTCCAAATAATGGTGGGGGTGCTGTGAATGTAATCCAGTCTAGTCTTAAAGGAATATTTGTTGATGATTGTTCTCGATATCTAGCGTCGAGGTTATTTGGGAAATTTAAGTTAAAAGGCGGTGGTGAAATCTGGCTTATTGATGGTGTTGATGGTAGTGATAATGTTTCTGGTAGTGATGAGGATGTTGTTGTATCCGTAGAAATATCTATTGGATCATTGATTAAATTTGGTTCACCTTGTGTGAATGAATGTGTTGTCCAGTATGGTAGTCGTGATGTTTGGTTTGTGGGGTTAAAGGGGTTTTCACGGATTTGTTCAGATGTTGGTGTTGAACCTAAGTAATCTGAGGGTAGGCTTGAGGTGCTACGTTGTGAAAGAAGCGTAGGGGTTTCTGGTAATATGCCAATGGGGTTTTCTGGTGTACTTTGTGATGGGGATTGAGGTATATCAAAATGAACTCGGGGAGTTTGAAAATTTCTGTTTCGTCGAGGATGTATAATTTGTCTATTTATTTCGACTGTATTTTGGTTTTGACTAGGATTTCGTATTCTACTTAATTCTTGTGGTAGTGTTGGGTATAAGTTATATGTTGGTTCACTTAGAGGTGCTTGTCGTTGAACTGGTTCTAGTGGTTCTGATAAGCGAGCGTGTCGTTCTTCAAAGGTATATGGGTTATCTTGAAAGGAAATTCGTGTAGATGTTTGGGGGTTTTGGGTAATTGAAGGTGGTGTTGGGTTTTCCTGGGATGATGTCGGTGAAGACTGACTGTGTGATTGTTGGTTAGCAATTGTTGATGGTTTTTGATCTATTCTTTTAGTGAAAAAATTTATGTTTTTTATAGTATTCTTCTAGAAAAAGAATTGGGAGGATTGCTGCTAGGGCGAATGTGATGATTGCTTTCTTTATACATTTGCATATTGTCAAGATGAGGGATGATAGAATTGTTATAAAAATTACAAATAGTAAAAAAATATCTGTTCTACTAAAAATGGTTCGTATCATTTGGATAAGTTTTGTGAATCGTACCTGTGGATATAGTCAATAGCTTTTGAAAGCTGGAGGTATAGTTCGAATATGGAATAGAAAATTAAAAAATATTGCAAAAAATGATTAAGATTATTACAAAAGATTCAAAGGTATCAAAAAGAAATATGATTAAAAGTTTAAATATCGTTAAAAAGTTTATGAGAATGTTAAGAATTATGTTGACTGGTCGAGAGAAGAGCATTTAAGAAATGGCTTCTCGATCGGATATTTTTTGTTGTTTGAGGCAATTTTCAAGTGTGGTCGAATTATTTATTGATTTTTTGACAAGTGGGTTGAGTTTTGTGAAAAATTGTTGGGGGCGAGTTTTATGGTGATCGGGAGGTCTTCTTTGTCTTTATTTTTTTTGTCAAGTGATCTGGGGTATTTTTAGGCTAATTTATCATATTTGTTTGGGGGGTATTTGAGGTCTGAGTTGGGGAAATATTGTTGATCTTTGGTTTATTAGATAAGGGAGGGTTATGATATTATGGTGATATTTATTTTAGTTGTCAAGTTAGAATGGTTTGCTTATTTTTGACCTGGAGGTCGCAAAGTTATAGTTATAGATATGCCTGGAGTTTAATATTGTTCGTCTAGTTGATCTGTGTTAGAATTAGAGAAGGTAACGGATTGGATGAATCCTATTGGCTATTTATGAACTAGAATCGTTGCGTGTTTGTCAGCATGTTATTTTGAAAAATGAAAGTTCAAAATATTTCAGAGGTGCAAAAATTATTAAATATAAATTTAAAGCTGTTTTTGAAATTCGACTTTCTTTAATATTTTAGACTGTGGAATGAATGTTTTATAGTTTTTACGTGGTTGATTTCTAAGTCGTGATGACTCTCTATGTTTTGATTTGTCGATTAGTTCTTGGGGTATTATTTTTTCTGTCAATTTTCTATTTTTTCTTTCCTTTTGAGGTATATTTTGATCTAGCTTTTTTGTATTGTTTTTCATTATACTTGATTTTTTATTTTGGTTTTCGAGGTGAATGTCATGTTGTTCCTTTGTTTTATTTTCCGTATGTGGGTAATTTTGAATAACTTTTAAACCTGTGAAAGAATACAATTGAGTTAGTTCGCGTAGTGCGTATTCTTTTGGGTAATAAGGTAATAGGTTGTTTCGATGTTGAACAATTTCTTTTTATAGTCGGTGATTTTATATGTGACATCAGTGGGTTTGGCAATTATTTGGTATGGTCCTTTACGAAGGGGTTGTAATTTTTTAGAAATTCCTTTTTGAGTGTTAAAATTGGGTATTAAAACAAATAATCCAATTTTTAAATCGGAGGCTGGTGTAAAGCGTGAATTTATTTGTTCATTAATGTTTTGCCTTTGTAACAACTTTTTTGTTACTTTTTAGTAAATTTCATTGTGTTTTTTATCTCTGTTTAAAATCCATTCGGTGTGTGTACCGGAGGCTAATTTAAGAATTTGTGGGTGATGAAAATGATCTTCATCGTGTGTGTGTAGAGGTAGATTATAACAAATTGAGTCTTTATTCGGTTGACAATAACTTTGTGCATTTTTATGAGAGTTTGCTGTAAACATAATCGGTTTGCGTGGCTTTTGATTAAAAACCATTTCATATGGTGACATTCCTAGAGTTGTCGTGATTTGTGAATTATATGCTAAGGGAAATAGTTTTACATCTGCTGACCATTCGGTATATCTTGTATCATTTCCATTGATGATACATCTAAGATATTCTTGTAGTGAACGGTTCATACCTTCGACTAAGCCGTTTGTCCAAGGTGCATGAGATGTACGTGGTTTGTGTTTGATGTTATATAAATGACATTATGTGATGATTTCGTTATTTATGAATTCTGTACCGTTGTCTGTAACTAAAATTTCTGGTAGTCCGAATTTGGCTATCCAGTGTTCATAGAGTGTTGTGTAAGCGTAATAAGCGTTACAATGTGGTACTGGGTTAAGTGCTACATAATGTGTAAACGCGTCAACAATTACCATAATGTAGGAGTTTCCTTCGGATGAGGGTGAAATTGGTCCTTTTGTATCAAATGAAATACGGTGGTTAAAGTACAAACTTTGTCCTTTAAAAACTTGTTTTTGTGCTATTTGTTTTTGATTTGGATAAGGTTTATTCAGCTGACATACTATACAATCATTGCATAGTACTTTTATCCAAATTGGTGCATTTGGAAAAAGAAAGTTTTGTATGAAATTTGAATATGTTTTCTCTGATCCAGAGTGTCCTTTAATGTTTTGTGTATGTGAAATATTAAAAGCTATAAGAATCATACTTAGAGGGAGACAGGGAACTGTAGATTCATTTAATTTGTATTCTAGAAGGTCTGTGTTTTCGTTAATTGTTGTATTATTGAATTTTCGGAATTATCGGAGGAGTGTTTTATTTCCTAAAATAGTTGTATCTGCCTTGACGGGTTTAGTTTTATATTTGTGCCATGATTTTAGTTGTCTAATTACTAGGTCAAGATTTTGATATTGTTTCAAAGTATTAATTGTATTTTTATCTGTTGGGGAGAGAAAAATGTTTTCTATTTCTAATTTAGATAAAGGAATTGTATCAAGTGGGTCATGGAGGTCAAAAACTTGATTTATTGTGTATTTTGAATAGTTTGTTTGTGGTCCTGATAAATTTATTTTATCAGTTAGATTTTCTTTTTCAATTAACGGAAAAAGGTCTTTTTTATGCGGGTGTTGTTTTACTCTTTTTTGTTGGGTGTTATTTTTTATCCATTGTGAAAATGGAATTGGTTTAAAAGTTGATGTTCCTAGTAGATCAACTTCGTAGTGGTTATTTTGGCAATCTAAATAAAGTGGGAAGTGTTGTAAATTGTTTATCTGTGATTGTTCAACGTCAGTTTTTACTGCATATTTGCATTCTAGTCGAGGTGATGTTTCATTTTCTGCAAGGTAGAATTTTATATTTTTGGGTATTTCAAGTGTAGTTTTACGTGTAAGTAATTCAGGTGGTGTATTTCGACTTAATGTGTCTGGTAATGCAAGATTTTTTCCTGCTGTCCAAACTATATGTAAGTTTGGGAATTTCATTAGAATTAATTGAAATCTATAAACTCGATGATTTGGATTGGATTTTTGTGTAAAGAGAAAAATGATTGGTTTGTGATCTGTGAATAGAACTGTTGGATGTTTTGATCCAAGTATTAGAAATTCATATTCTGTTAGTGTATATATTATGGCTGTACACTCTCTCATTAGAGTTGAGAGTCGTAGCTCTGCTTGAGTGAATAATTGAGAATTTGCTGATATAAGATTCATTTTGTTTGTGCCATTGTGTGATTGTAATAATGCTGCGCCGATGCCAAAACTCGAAGCATCGCACATTGCATAGAATTGTTGATTTGGATCTGGAATTGTATTCGAAATTTGTTCAGTTAGGATTTTTTTAATTTCTTCAAATCGTGCTTGATGTTCTGTGTTCCATTCAAAGTTATTTTGTTGTCTAAGTATATTATGGAATGGTCTTAGGTATAATTGCATTTTATAGACATATTTGCTTAAAAAATTTAACATTCCAAGGAATTCTTGGATTTTCTTTTTGTTTGTTGGTGGTTGGAGCTTTTGAATAGCATCAATGCGTGATTTTAATGGAGTGATTGTTTTTCTTTCTATATTATGTCCTAAGAATTTAACTCGTGTTAAAAAGAAGTGTGATTTATCGGGGGCGGCCTTCAGATTTTCGTTCTGAAGTATTTTGTGATAGTGTTCTAAAACTTTAAACATTTCTTCTTTTGTCTGTGATTGCATAAAAACATCGTCTAAATAGGTGATTGCGTTTTTCTTGAGTATTAGTGGTCAAAAAATTTTGCTCATAAAAGCTGAAAATGCTGCTGGTCCTATGGATATTCCATAGAATAGGCCGTTGAATTCATATTGCTGATTTCCAATAACAAATTGTGTTAAGCGTCGCGATTGTTCATCTAGTGGCATTTGATTATATGCACTATTCATATCTGCGGTTGTAAAGTATTTTCCGTTTATTTTTGTTAAAATAACTTGTATTGGTTCAATAGGCCAATTGCATTTTGATTCGTCTATTAGTGAATTAAGATATCTAGCGTCTAGAACTATTTTTAATGATTCTCCTTTTGCTAGGATGATCACAGGGTTGATAAATGTGTTACCTTTTGGTTGTTCTTCTTTGTTTACCGGTGAGATTATATTGTATTGTTCTAAAATATCGAGTAATCTGTTCACTTTATCGTGTAAATGAATTGGTACTTTACTTGCTCTTTGTTTTTTGAAAACTGCGTCAGGTTTTAATGGGAGATGTAGTGATGAACTGATTTTGCCAACATCAAATTTAGATGTTGCATAGACTGATGAATATTTTATTAGCTGTTTGGCTAATTTATCAAATTCGTCTTGTGTTATTTGTGAATGTTGGAAGTTAAACATTGTTAAAAATTTCTGTTGATTTCCTGTATAGTTATGTATGTTGAATGTAGGTTTGAAATATGGGGTTTTTGTGAAATAATCTGTATTTCTTTTTTCATTACTTATTATATTATTTATGGTTAATTCTTCATTAAGAATTGTGGATTGACAAATATCTAATAATTGGAGTATATTATTTACGCGGTATGCTTTTTCGTGTATTGGTGACATCGTAGCGTTGGTTTCGCAATAGCCTAAAAGTCCTAAAGGTAGCGTTACTTGATAGGGTGTATTGTTGTATACATGTAGAGAAATAATATCTGAATTCGAGTTTTTCAAATATTTTATGGATGAAATCGTGATTTTGAAAAATTTATGGATAGGTTTGAATTCAAAGTCTGACATATAGAGTTGTTGTTTATTTTGTTTTTTATCATATTGGTGAACTTGTTTTATTGAAAAATTATATATTTTTCCTGATAGTGGTTTCAGGTGTTTTCTTTGTTGATTATATATTGGATAAAATTTTGAAAAGAATGGTGGTTGTTTATTTAATCTTTGAAAAAATGTTAGGGATGTGTCTTTTGTTTTTGTGTATTTATCTTTGATTAGTATTTTACTATTCAAAATATTGATTGTTGGTATATATTTAGAGATAAATGGTATTCCAATGATATTGTGTTTAATATCAGTGATATGAAATATTTGTTTAAATGGTTTAATTAAAATTTTATTTTGCTCTATTGTTCTTGTGGGGAGAAGAAATAATTGAATTTTTCCATAGTTTACCAATGTTGATCCTTGTGCTGTTGCTAGTTTACTGGAGGTTTCAAGAGGCGTTAGTTTCGGGTGTAATGTTTTTATCTCATTCCATGTGGGAATGTTTATTATGTTTGATTCTGCTCCTGAATCAATTAAAAAATCAATTTCAAGATCTGGTGGTTGAAATTCTTTGCTTCTTGGACTTTCTAAAAGAAATGGTATTATCCAAATTTTTTCTTTGGGTTGTTTTTTTTTATATTTTGATAGATGTGATTTGTATTCAAGCATTTTGTTTTATTATTTTCATTGGATTGATTTGTAGTGTTAATTTCGTTAGTTTCTTGTGCCGTTTGTGTAGAATGGATGGGTTCAATATAATAATTGTGAAGGAGTTCTAATTGATTTTGATATATATGTGATGAAAAAGGTTGTTCATATATAATAGGTTCGTAGTCATTTTCGACTGCTATCATGTTGATGGAGATAGTGTTTTCCGTATCACTTTCTGAATCTGATGATTCACAGTTTATTTGATTTAGTTGTAGCTCGTTATTTCCTGTGTCATCAATACCTGGGGGGTCTGATGTTGTTTCTGGGTTTGATTGTACTTGATTAATATTTCTTTGATGTTTAGGTGTACTACTTCTGTGGCGATTGTTAGAATTATTATAATGGTTATTATTCCTGTGTGGTGATTGGGAATAATTTCTATAACGGTTATTATAACTTGAATGTCGATTTTGTGAATTATTTCGTGATCTGTTTTGATAATTATTGTTTGGTCTGTTATAGTTTGATCTATTATATGAGTTATTCCTTGATCGATTGTTCGGGTAATTCTGGTTTCGGTTGTTTGAATAACTTCTATTTCGATTATTGGAGTAGTTTCTATTTCTATTGTATGATGAGTTTCGTGATTGATCGTTTGGATAGTAATTATTTCTTGATTGGGAATTAGATCTAGAAACAAATTGTGTTGTATTTGAATTTGATCTGGAGTAGTTATTTCGACTATTTGGTCTATTATAATGATTTTGTGACGAATTTTGTGTATTTCTTCGTTCTGGTGATCTTCCTCTATAACTTGAGTTATATGGTGATTGGTTTCTCGTGTAGTTGGTATTGTTCGGAAGTGGTTTTCCTGAACCTTTGTTGCTGTATACATTTTTGTTCGGTAGATTTTGATCTTTCTTCATGTATTGATAGAATGATTTATTCGGTTCTTCATATTTTTGAGGTTTGTTTTGATTGTCCTGTTGTTTTTGTCTACATTCAGAAATACTATGTCCGTATCGTCGGCAATAATTACACCATTTTTTGAAGGATGGTTTGCCTTTAAAGTTTGGGTGTTTTTCGTAAATATTGAGTATTTCAGTGATTTTTTCAACGAGGTCTGTATCTGATTCTTGTATATTATTGATATTTGTGGTATTTGTTTCAATTCGGTTAACATATTGTAATTTCAGATTTTCTGTTTCTTCAAGTTTCATTGTGATTTCCGCTTGCTCTAGTTTGTCTACCAGTTTTCAAAAATCTAAATCGGGCTCTCGAATTGAGGAGGGATGGGATGCTCTCTTTTTTATTGCTATTTTCCTTAATTGAGGTGTTAAGGTCATCATTAAGATTTCTGTCATTTTTGTGTTTTTGTAGTCGTGTGTATTTAGTGAGTATGCTTTTCGAACTAGTGTTTCGATACGTACTGCTAATTGTTTGATGGTTTCATTTGGTAATCTGCGAATTTCATTACATAAAACTCTTTGTTGTTGTTTGTTTCTTTCGGAGTCAAACATTTTTGAAAATTTTTGTGTAAATCTTTTCCAGTTTGATTTTATTTCTATAGGCAATACTGAAAACCGTTTTTGGGCTGCGCCGTCTAAGGTTGTCTGTATCAACGCTGTGCGTCGATGTATCCAGTTTTGATGTAGTGGCGTATTAATTGGTTCAGGTCCTATATTTAAAATTAAATTTGCTGTTACTGCATTTAAATAATCTTCTACAGAATATTCAGGGTCTGTTCCTGTGAATACCATTAATGGTTTGTTTGATGTTATTGATGATCCACCCATAAGGTATGGATTCATTGTCATTTGTAATGATTCTGCTGCATTTGGCATTTGTGAAAAATTAGAAAGTTGATTTTTTGTTATTTCGTGTTGTTGAAGGTAATATGGAAGTGGTATTTCATTTTGCATTTGTGTTGGTTGATACGAGTGTGTAATCATTTGGTTTTGTGGCTGAATTGGTTGAAAAGATTGTGTATTAATTGGGTTTTGCATTTGTATTGGTTGTTGATTTTGTGTATCTATCTGGTGTGGAGAAAAATTGCTATGATGTGTATATGGTTTCTGCATTCCTTGTACGCGATATTCTTGGGTATATGGTGCAAATATATCTGGTTGTATATAATCATCATCAGAGGATAGGTTGTCCGTTTGATGAGGTGCATGTTTTTTATTTTTATTCTGTTGAAAGAATGGGTAATTTTCACTATGATCCTGTGGAGGATGTGGATTAGCTTGAAAATTTACTGAATTGGTTGTTGCCATTGGATTATTCCAATATCGAGATCTGATTTGATTATTAATATTATTTCGTGGAGGATAGTTTGTTTTTGATGAATGTGTATAATTATAATTATGTTCCGCAAAATTGTTTCTTGTGAACGTTCTGCGTGTTTTTGACGGTATTGTCATGGGTCTATATGTTTGGTAATCCATTTGTGAATATTTTGGAGCAACCGAAGGTTTAACGGTTGATTGTAAGGTTACCTGTGCTAGTGAAGTGTTTGTATTTCTTGGTGTTGTTAAATTTGGACGTATTGGTGAAATACTTTGTTGTGTAGTTGTTGTTGTTTGTACAATTTCTTCATTTATGAAGTGTGATGGTGTCTGAATATCTTGTTGAGTGAGATTCCTAGTTCCATTAAGGTTTTCATTGTGTATGACGGTCCAATTTAAACTGTTATTTCGAGTATCAGGTAAAAATGTATTGTAGTTTAATGGTGTTGCGTCAATGGTTAATGGTACTACTCTTACATAATCTCTTATATAAGATATTGTACTTATTGCTTGACTTGCAATTGATTGTGGGATATTTATAAATGCATAATGAGACCATTCGCGGTCCCAAACGTAGTCTGACTGTTCTGTGATGGCGGTATCATCGTTTGAATTTTGAGGTCTGAAATTTTTTCTTGCTTGTGAAATTAAATCTATATTATGTGTGAAATAATCTATTATAAACCATGCCAAAATTTTTTGTAAGTCATGTTTTGTATGTTGTGAAACATCATCTTTGGTGAAATTTTCTTTAATTATATGTAGAAAAGTTGAAAATAGTGTGATTTCATGTCGTACCTTTATATGTTTGGATGTCTCTGTCGGTGAGACATTTGAGATTGGGATTTCGTTTTCTAATATTGAGATATAACTATATATTATTGCAAAAACTAAATATGGAGTTTGCTCTTTGTGAGTTATGATGTTGTATGCTTTTTATATATTCTGAGAATACTTTTGAAAATTCTAAATCAAGGTCGTCTGTTTGAATTACATATTTGCGATGATTCGGGTTTGGTGAGGTGAATTCTATGGTGTAGATTCCGTAGTGTTGTGTCAAATTACATATATCTTTCAGATAGTGATCAATAATTTGTCTTTTGATTTTTACATCTGGGAACTCTGTTTTACATGGGCTGATTCCGGGTTCAAACAAATTTAGGAGTAAATTCTTGCAAAATATATGCTGTCCTCTATGATTGGTTGCATCTACGAGGAAGGTGAAGATATCGTCATCATCTGGACTATCTTCACTTGGAGTGTGTGTTTGGCTCATTTTTTTCGTTTAATGACTGTTAATAGGTAATTATCGATGTGTCTAATTGGTTGATTCCAGTTATATAAGTGTACTGGTTTGTGTTTATTTTGCTTTTTATTCGTCTTTTTCCTCTTTTTGATGAATTTGAAGTTGTTTCTGAGTCGGAAAAATATAATTGATCGTGAATGGGGCAATTTTTATCTTTAGATTCTTTTAATTTATAGAGTTCGTCTAAATTGCTGGCTTCTGATTCTGAAAATGCGTTTCTATTTTTGGAAAATCTTTTTCGTGTTATTTGTCTTTGTTTAGTTATTATTTTTCTTTTTAGTGTTTGTCGTTTTGTTCTAATATATCCAACTGTTTGTGTGTGAGGTGTGATTACAAGATCGTATTTTTTGTTTTCTATTTCACAGTTGTGCAAAACGATTGTTTGTTTGTTTCCTAGATTTTTAAATGACATAAGGTTTAGGATGACGGATGCAAAAAGTTGTTAGATGATTTCTATTTTCTTAAATTGTTAGTCCTTACGATTTTTTGGTTAGCTTAACCTGGGTCTATTTGTTCAGGGTTGGAGAGAAAAGTATATCAATTCCGAAGAATGATTTTTTACTTTCTCGTGGCTAGTATAAGCTAAGGTGTTAACTTACTTAATCTTACTTAGGGGTAGTGATTGTGTTCAAGGGTTGGAGAATAGTAAATCGATCCACAAGGTTCAGGTATAATTAGAACGCGAGTAGTTCGTTAGATACTATTTTAAACTTACTAAGTCTAAGATTTATCCTGGGTCTTGATAAGAGGAGGGATCAAGTGAAGGATGAATAACCGAAGTTCTTCACTGTTTATCCTAATTTGAATGATAAGCTTTGTTCAAAAATTTCTATTAGTCTTGGGTTTTTAGAGAGGGTTGGATAGTGAATCGACGTTTGAGGTCGTTAGACACTAGCTAAGTGGGTGGAGGAGAACAAAATTGTTCTTTTTGATCCAAGGATAGGCCTTGATGATCAAGTTTTAAATTTAATTAAATAGAAAATGAATTAAGATCCAAGGATAAACCTTGATGATCTGGTTTTAAATTTAAGTAATTTTAAGTTTAAAATGATTTAAATTTGTTTAGTGAGTTAATGATTGCTGTTATGTTTTAGGTGATGAAGCTGGGACAATTGGATGATTTATGATTACTAACAGTTTATTGTCATGCTACTAATTTTTATTTTGATTTTCAATAAATATTTTCCAAACATGTTTTATATAATACTACAGAATTTTAGGAAAACGATCTGAGATCTTTTTATCAATCGTTATTGTATATTAATATTTTGTTTAGCGCCTGTAATGATTATGAAGATTGACTTCAAAATTTTATGTTTGCAAATGAAAATCTAAATTCATTGCTAATAGAATTCTAAATATAAAAGTTTGTGTTGGCTTTTGACGTACTATCATATAACTAATTGGTAAGTTTCTATTTTGTCGTATGTCGTCTCTGGTTCGAGGTCTTCTTGCAATTCCGGGTAGTTCTGTTATCGTTCGGAATATTGGCTCTGATCTGTTGAGTCGTAGAGACATTTCGATTAAATTATCGTCGTATAACATTTTTAAAATGTTTTGTCTAAATTCTAATCTATTTTTGGTTAATTCTAAGCTATTAAGGTCTTGTTCGAGACTTATGGTCGCACCAGATGAGTTAGAACCGAGATGGTTAACTCATGGAGTAATTTCGGATAGGGTACACCGTCTGCTCGTCACGCTATCTTATTTTCGGCCGGATAGATTCGTGCAACTTCTTAGTCTAATACCGATCCTAATCTTACTCTTATACTATCTAGTCTCAGGTTGTTTAACTAGTCTCTGCTAGGCTCAATAGATCTAGGGTATACTGGTTTATTGCGGCTGCTGAAGTCTTCTTGGAGAGTCAACTAATTTCTAAGTTAAATTCAAATCTCTCTGGTGCTGAAATTACAAGTAATTCCAGCACTTACAAATAAGTGGGTTGTTAGTTAGATGGATCATGATTGGTTAATATTAAATACTTTACAGTGGTAAAATATCTAATTTATCCAATCATAAAATGTAGTTTAGATCAGGTTCCACCTGAGAGACACACTAAACTTACACGCCCTAAAATAATTATGTTCTCTGTTTATTTAAAAAGTTACTTATTCCAGTGCTCTATCTCTATACCTAAGGCAACTGTTTTAATCCTCTTTAAAACTATGATTCAACCAAACTACCTCGCCAAACCAACCGTCATTTCCTAGAACAACTGCTATTTTCTAGGCGTTTTCTAGGAGTTGATTCAAAGACAAATAAGCGTTTAAAAAAACATTTTCCCTCAGCAATATTTGTTAAAAATTTTAAGCTGCTATTGGTTTTTACATCAAATGCACTAGAGTTCTGCAGTGGAAAAAAACGGTTCCATTGTACCAAATTAATAAATCAAAAATAACTGTTTAGAAAAAGCAAGGATACCAAATATGATAATTTGCTTGTTTATCTCCACAGTATAAAATTGCATGACTACCCTTTTCTCTTCAAGGAAAAATAGTTCTTTTGTTTGGTTTTTGTTTTTGTTCCGGCTTTCCTAACGAAAGTAATGGAATATTTGTGCTCGGGTTTTTTTTTCTTTAGACAAATTTCCAATTTTTAACAAGCCATTTTTGACTGAATTTTTTTCTATACTTCAAAAGGTATTGTTGTCTTGAACTTAAACTTGAACAAAAAAGGCTTCAAAATAGGTGTCTACAAAAATGATATTCAATAAAAAAAGCTTCAAAATTGTTCTTTTGAGAAAAGATATTGAACGAAAGATATTGAACGAAAAAAGCTTCAAAATTGTTGTCTTTAAAAAAGATATTGAACGAAAGATATTGAACGAAAAAAGCGTCAAAGTTGTTGTCTTGATTACAGGTAACAACTTGAGACTCCATTGCCCTTTAACATTTCGATTGCTTTTTTGACAAATTGATGGTTTTTCTACTCCATTCTACAGTCTCAAGGTCATTAGTTGTGACAAAAAAGGTTTTTTTAATAAAAAAATTGAAATAAAATATTTTTTGACAATGATTGAGGAACTTTTGGCAAATTGTATCAAAGAAAATGTGCGTCGAAAATCAAAATTAACCAGTTTATTTCGATTGCTGCATAGTTATAAATCTTTATTTGGACGAAAAACGGGATCGACAGATTTTATCAGAGCAGCGACTTGGTAAAAAAGCTTTGCAACGAGATAGAAAACGGCGTTTTTTTTTATTTGAGCTTGTTAAATTTTTTGATCATAGACGAAATTGCACTTCTAGTGCTAATTTTTTAACAATGAAAAGTTGAAAACGACTGCATCACCTTGAATTGCCAATTAGTTTATGTTTTTTGAGTAAACTTATAACTTGCACAGAAAAAATGCAGGTATATTTATTTAAAGATATTTTTGAATGTTAATTTCAGTGTATTTTTGAACCGGACTGTACAATGAGATACTACATGATGAAGATTTGATTAGAGTAAGGTTTTCGAATCAGCTCTTTTTTCCAAAAAAAATTATATATTTTTTAAAAATTTTTTAACTAGTTATTTAAACTAGATTTTGTTGGGCCAAAATTCTGCAAATTCTATTTTTATCACATTACCACCTGAGTTGCTTGTCCATGGGATTCCATCACTGGGGGCACATTGCGAGACCAAACTGTGCACTGGATAGGCGCATATTTTAGTGTGTATGTTCCTCGATTCCAAAGACAAGTATTTAAACACTTCAAATTTTTGTCGGTACGATCAAAGAAAATGAAAGAACAAAAGAAGGACAAAAGGAGCGTCCTTGTTGCAGAATTTGCTCACAATTCACAAAAAGCACAGTTTGGACTGGTAGTGCATCTCTGGAGCCGGGCCTGGTCAGGGGAAAGCATTTCAAAGCCTTGCAGCGATTGCCTGTGCACTGTGCTTCCGGGATAAATCAGATCCCAAAAACGATACAAACCAAAATATTTCCTCATACAAGAAAAAACCTATAGGTTAATTGGCAAGAATCTTGCAGAAACACTGCATTTTCAGATTCAACATAGAAAATACCATTTGAAATTTTAACAGACTTACAACCCGCACCGAAGTTTTATGGATAAAATGGGTTATAATCGACTTTTGTTGACTAAAATGTTGTCTATTTAATCGATTATCGTGGCAAATTCAGGCAACTCATTGGAATTTTAGTCCAATTTAACCGTATTTTTTGAAAAATACAAATTTTTAAAATCCATTATAACCGATTATAATCTATTTTTTTCTGCCTTTAAGATTTGTATGTTATTAAAACTTTCGTGGAGTAATTGATTTCGACTAACAGTATACTGGCTGTCGTTCTTTTTATTAATTCAACAAGTTTATTTGACGGAGTAGTCCGGACACTGCAATGATGGCGTTCGTTTTTTAACAAAGCTGCGTGAATCAATGTTTTGGTCATGTTATACCCGCACGGAACTTTCATGGGTAAAAATCGATTAAAAAGGATTTTTGTTGACTAAAATGTTGCCTATTATCATGGCAAATGTAAGCAACGTAATTCATTTTTAATCCATTTTAATCTATTATTCTTGAAAAAAAATCAACAAAATCCATTATAACCAATGAAAATCTATTTTTTGTTTTCAATGGACTATTTCGAATTATGATGGAAAAATTTTTCTACTTAAAATCCATAAAAATTGGTTTAACTTTGTAAATAGTGTTTCTACTTTTTCAGGTCGATTGCAAAAATCGAACGACCACGTTCATCCAGGGGCGGCCGATATGTAGTAATTTCGAAGAGCTATTAAAATAGAGCAACTTTATTCTTTTTCCCCCCTACGTCACCCCATCTTCCCCACATTTGAACCCAAACGCGTTTACCACACCCTCACTCAACACTAAACACCCCCACAGGGACAGGTAACCACGTAGTAGAGGTAGAAGTGGGGAGGGGTGGTGGGTGATGTAGTGTGGGTTCTATCCATTAGCACCCCCCCATACACACACACCACTCCAACCATCCCCCCAACACGTTTACCCATACTACATAATTCCTATCCAGGTGGGGATGTTTAGTGTTTAGTGGGAGTGTGGTAAACGCATGGGAAGGGGTTTTGGATTTAAACGCGGGTTTGGCGAATAACTCCAATAAAATACTAACAAAAATAAGTGACTTTCTATACATTTTCATTAACGCGATTGAAATCGGAAAACGTTGAAATAAAGCGAGAGAACAAAATAACTAACTTGAGTTTAACATCATAATGAAAAAAGGAAACAGCACACCGAAAACTTTTAGTAAATTGATAATAATCCATTATAATCGATTATAGTTAATTAATTTTCTTTTTTTTGAAAATAAGTTGAAAATAATCGATTATAATTGAATAAATTTGGATATTTTAACCTAAAAAAAATAGTATTATCATAATCTAATTTTGATCGAATAAAACCAAATCTTTTGGTTCTTTTTTTGAGACTGACAATGAAACCTCAATATGATCTATTATTATCCATGAAACTTCAGTGCGGGATAAACAAACATAGCTTTTTCTACGTATAGCTAAATAGCTTCTACTTCAAAAACCGGGGTTTGAAACTTTTATGAAGGCTTTCTGTCAAATTTAGACTTCTCTTGCTATTTGAAAACAACTAAAAAATCAGTTATATGTCATACCGATGATTTTTTTTGGGTGAATAATTGCGTCTGGACTACGTTATGCGCCAAAAAAGTTTCCTTTATGCATGCAAATTTTTTCTGGAAATTTTTGTTTGAGTCTAAAAACAACCTTGCGGCAGTTATAAAAGAAAGAAAAATTATAAAAGTGCTGGCTTCCTGGTTTTCTTATGATAAAATGCTTATCTTACAATTTCAATATATGAAAAAATGTTTATCCTACAATTTCCGTTTATGAAAAAATGTTTATCCTACAATTTCCTTTATGAAAAAATGTTTATCCTACAATTTCTATATATGAAAAAAACGCTTATCCTAGAGTTTTTTTTAACAATTTTTTGAGTCTATGAAACTGTAGGAAATTGTAGGATAAGCATTTTATCATATATGGAAATTATAGGATAAGCATTTTCGGTCAACCCACGCTAAGATGCAGTTGAAAATTGAAGCAAGATTTAAGGGGTTTGAGCGGTTTTTTTAGACAATTACGCTCAAAAGTTTGCTTCCAAATGAGCGGTTTGAGCGGATTTTGTACGGTTTATCTAAAAAAAACACCGCAAGTTTTGAACGGTTTTGAGCGCTTTATCTAAAAAAAAAAAACACTCAAAAACCGCGCAAGATTTGAACGGTTTTGAGCGGTTTATCTAAAAAAAACACTCAAAAACCGCGCAAAATTTGAATGGTTTTGAGCGGTTTATCTAAAAAAACCGCTCAAAAACCGTGCAAGATTTGAGCGGTTTTT
The DNA here is from genome assembly GCF_963678635.1 of Symsagittifera roscoffensis. NCBI lineage: Eukaryota > Metazoa > Xenacoelomorpha > Acoela > Convolutidae > Symsagittifera > Symsagittifera roscoffensis. Next base: position 2,835,692 of record NC_087071.1, read on the forward strand.
GAGCGGTTTTTACAGGTAAACCGCTCAAATCTTGCGCGGTTTTTGAGCGTTTTTTTAGATAAACCGTTCAAAAACCGCTCAAACCGCTCATTTTGAAGCAAGATTTTGAGCGTAATTGTCTGAAAAAACAGCTCAAACCGCTCAAATCTTGCTTCAAATTAGGTGAAAAATCTCGACTCGGGTGGTACCAAGCAGGTGTCAGGAGTTGGTTTTCAACAGTATTCTATCTTAGATTTCATGGCAGGGTTGCTGGATGGCCCCTGGCAGGAATTCCATGGTTGCCCTGGACTATTTAAGTTCCCGGAGGAAGTCCAAGAATTTCCCTTGCAAGGCAACACGAGCAATCAAGATAGCTCAGGTACCATTCAAAAACTTAGATAAAAGAGTAACCTAAATTGACTTAAGATTCATGAAAAAAACGGGAATCGAAAAAAAATAACTGAAATTTACCTTCTTCGCTGAGAATTTGTTTGAGGCGCTGCAGTTTACTTGGACTGATCAGGAAATCATCTTTTCTGTCTAACATTTTTTTTGCTTGCGTCAGTCGATCGATTCCTTTTTGATAATGTAGTCGTTTTTCTGTTGTTTGTTTCGCTTCGCCCTTTTTTTTATCTCCTATTTTGTTTTTTGCCTTGTTAAATCTTTCAATTTTTTCCTCTACTTGTTCAAATGTTTTTTCTATTTCTTCCAGCAGGCTCTGACAATGTATATGGTCAGGACATCGGCCCTTTTCTTCCAATCTCAATCTGTTTTCAACGTCGATCTGATTGTACGGAGGACCGCATATGACATGACCGCAATCCAATTTCAGTGGGAATTCGGGATAACCAGAACAACTTTTTACAGAGCAGTTTTGTACGGCAGACTTGCGAGATTTGCTTTTGCCGCTCATGGTCGCAGTTTAACAAATTATTTGTGATTATAACTAACGTTGAGTTTTGACAGCAGAGTAAACTTAATTTTAGTGCATATGTTTTTTTTCAAATGCTTGATAAAAAGTGTGAAGTGTGTAGAATACTGAGGCTTACATGACTAGTTTGTTTAATTGGTTATCTATTTTCAAGCCGGTTTAGTTTTGCATTTTTCTAATCAATTTTGAGTCAAAGTATATTTGAATCGTCACAGCTTTTGATTGAATTTAAATTTGATTTTTGAGCTTTGAGCTTAACCAGTTATAACCTTTTTAATATACATAAATGGTTATTTTACGCGCAACGTTAAAGAATGGTTTCATCTGAAATTTTTTAATGAAATGTTTTATTTTCGAGAATGTTTGTTGAATATTGGTATGCTCGCTAATCTCCAAAAAACTGTTCCAAATCCGTAAATTAGTAAGAGATATTTCTCGGCAAATAACTCGGTCAATAAAATAATTTCGGCATTTTTCTATTGATCAGAACATCATATAACATTTTTTTCATCTGTCCGTTTTTGGTACAAAACGGCGCAAGCTAGCCACAAGAACCGGTCGGTAATGTCCTTGAGACAAATTGCTCTTTTTGGCGGTCAACCTTAATCAAGGCTGAACCGAATTAGAACCAAAAAACAGTAAAAAACGGTCAAATGGGGCTATAGCCCCTCGGGTCTACATGTTTTAAGGTCTGCATATGGGGGGACTCGAACCCGGTTGACCGGCGTGAGAGACTTGTCTCTAGGCCGCTCGGCCAACTGTGCTTATTGTTGTTACATTTTAGTTCAGTTTTATATGCATCTATACTCTACATTCTATACTCTACATTTGCATTGCAACATCCTCCCCCCCTGAAGAAGGAAGAACCGGAGCGAGCTTAACGGTCGGCCGCGTGACTTCACGGGTTGCGGTCCTGACAAGGGCGGATCGGGCGCAACCGTCCTGTCCGTAGTTTAGCTTGACGATTCGGGCGAGAGGGTAGTACCCACGCGGACTATCGGGCTCAATCACCCACACGAGATCGCCTGTTTTAAGAGTGAAGTCAGAATGAGTGTGCCACTTGACACGCTTATTCAGCGAGGGCACATATTCTCGAAGCCAACGAGACCAAATCGCGTTAGCATATGACTGCGCTCGCACGTACCTTTTCTTGTGATCGAAGTGCTCCCCGGGTAAAAGCGAAGGAAAGCTTGTGGCATGTTGTCCAAGCAAAAAATGGTTTGGGGTTAACGCTTCTAACTCACGTGAATCGGTACTAACGGGAGTGATTGGCCTTGAATTCAAAGCCTGTTCAACTAAGCAGAGTGTTGTTCCTAACACCTCTTCAGTGACTCGCCTACTGCCTAGGATATCGTACAGCACGCGCTTCACGCTTCGGACGAGGCGTTCCAAGGAGCCGCCATGATGGGGTGCGCCTGGCGGGTTAAATTTCCAAGTAACACCTTTGTGTGCAAAAATGGTCGGAGCCATGCTATTCCAGCTCTTGATGCAGGCAAGTAATTCCTTTTCCGCACCAACGAAGTTCGTGCCATTATCCGACCAGATTGTGTTTGGCGTACCACGGCGCACAACGAACCGTTCAATGCCCATGACACACGAACTGGTGTCCAGAGACGGTACAATCTCAAGGTGTACAGCCCTGTTTGTGAGGCAAGTAAAAAGAAATCCCCATCTTTTTTCCGTGCTTCTGCGAACCGGAACGTAAAGCGGTCCAAAGTAATCCACACCCGTATGATTGAAGGGTGGTTGCTTGTATCCGAGACGTTCGACCGGTAAATCGGACATAATTGGCTGGATGGTGCTTGCTTTGCGTTTACGGCCTGTAACACATTGATTTTCGATAGACCGCAGTAGTCGACGCAACCCAAGTATTGCATATTTCATATTTAAAACGGAGCGCATGTAATCTAATCCTTGATGAAAATGCTTATGGTGGAGGCTGCGGGCCAACAAACGAACTAAGGTATGTCAGGCGTCGAGTATTATTGGGTGCTTAGTATCAAACTCGGTATTCACTAAGCGCACAATCCGTCCGGTGGAACGAATGATACCAGCGGGACCGATAAATGGCGAGTATGTGGCAATTTTACTACTATTCTTAATAGGTTTGCCAGCGGTGAGTGCTGTTAACTCAACGGGAAAGGATTCCATCTGAGCAAGATGAATCAGTTTGCTTTCTGCAATATCAAGTTCAGTAGGGTCGGTGATTCGTAAGTCTTTACCACGAAAATGCTTATGTGAAGGCAACACCCTCAACATAAAAGCGACTACTCGTTTATATCTTGTAAAGGAACTGAACCTTTCCCAATTGAACCCGTGTTCGGGATGTTTGATTGATGTGACATCGGTGACGAAGGAAGATGATGTCTCCAAGCAATTATCAACATCACAAGAAGGACCCTTCAAACGAAATTTATTGGTTACACGTTCGTCGGGTATAAACGGCCAATCAGTAGTCCTGAGAATGCTCGGACCAATAACCCAGCTGCTATCCTTGAGGGCTTCCGAAGAAATCCCCCGCGTACCGGTATCAGCTGGATTATCGCCGCTCAGAACATGGTGCCACTCATCAATAGTGGTCGACTCGAGGATTTCGCCGACACGATTAGCGACGAATACAGGTAATTTTTCAGTGGAGTTTAGCCACTGCAAAACTGTTGTACTATCTGTCCACATAAAGACATGATTAATAGAGACGGTAAGGGCGGTCAGTATATCATCTTTTAGTCGTGTGGCGAGCAGAGCAGCTTGAAGCTCTAGCTTCGGTATAGATAGCGCTTTCATGGGCGCAACGCGAGCTTTACCAAAGATGAAGGATATTTGAGTTTTATGCGAGCTCGCGAGTCGCGCACGCAAAAATCCAACAGCACAGAAAACGTCCTGCGAGCTATCACCGAACATGTGGAGCTCAATTTGATCAACAGGCTCTGTGAAGTAACAACGGGGAATAGTCAATTGCCCTAAGAGAGGGAGACCGGAGTGCCACTCGAGAAACTTATCTCTTATGTCTTCTGGCAATTCGTCGTCCCAACTTTGACCACTGATTTTCCAAATATCTTTCAGTAAAAGGCGGGCCCTAACTGTGTATGGAGCTACTAACCCAACAGGGTCAAACACAGAAGAGACGAAACTCAAGACGGTTCGTTGAGTTATTGCTTTATCGAGAGGACAATCCACGCCTCTGCTAACAACCAATGTGTCTTTCACATGGTCCCACTTAAGACCTAAGACGTGTGATGATTGTTCGGCACCGTTACATATTTCCTTGATGGGTGAAGATGAGGTTTCGGATTCCTCGGGGTTCATTGCTGAAGTGATTTCATCAGCATTACTGACAAATTTAGTCAAATTAAATCCTCCCATTTTTAGTAAGGAAACCAAATCGCGACAAGTTTTAATTGCTTGGGTAACGTTCTCGAATGAATCCAAGTAATCGTCCATGTAAAATTTTTCATTTACGACTGAGGCGGCCTCAGGGTATGTGGACATATTATCAGTTGCTGTTTTTTGCAACGCGAAATTGGCGCACGTAGGCGAATCCCGTGCGCCGAATATATGGCGAGTGTACTGATGAACTACCACATCGGAAGTGGTATCCTCCCGCCACAAAAAACGGAGCGAAATTTGATCGCGGGCAAGGACTCCTACCTGGAGGAACATACCCTCTATATCCGCGGAGACGGCGTACTTATGTTGACGGAATCGCAAAAGCACAAAAATTAAATTTTGGAGTAGGTCAGAACCCACCAATAAGGACTTATTTAAGGATGTGCCGTGAAACTTAGAAGCCCCATTAAGGACTCGGCGCACCTTACCCGGCTTATTCGGATTTACGACGGGATGGTGCGGAAGATACCACTCGCGATCGGAACGCTTACGTGGATCATGCGGTTCGACGGTAACGACATAGCCTTTCCTAATGTCCTCTCTAATTGTTTCTGCGTATCTTTCGCGCAGCTCAGGGTCTTTACTTAACCTTCTCTCCAATGATTTAAATTGGGCGAGTGACGAGTAATAATTGTTTGGTAGACTGACATTACTATCAATCCAAAGCATAGGCACAATGTATCTTTCGCCATTGTGAACGGTTTCAGAATTGAGGATGGATAAAGCATGTTTATCCGCGGCGGAACGGGCATCGACTTGTTTGAAAGCACCATACGATTCCAACTCGTACCAGGATTTTATCTGGTCGGTCAGAGAAGAATCTTCAACAACACACTTGAAACACGAAGAAGTAGAATTACCGGACGGCGGCAACGGACCACTTAAGACCCAACCTATCGGTAGGCGAACGGAACACGGTGAGTTTTTATCATCTCCCAAGATGAACTCAATGGGTCTAACGGCGTGGTAGTTGTCTTGTCCGATAATAACTTCAACGTCCTCATAAGTATATTGAATGGGCTTAATAGGTGCTAATTGTGGATATTTATTCTGCAAATCAGCAATATTGATTAATTCGGAATCAATCCGAATACTGTCTTTAACATATGCACAGAGAGAAAATACGAAATCACTATTATTCGGCTCGGAGGAAACTGTAAACTTGACCCTCTGAGTCTCAACAACGGTGGTCGAATTGAAACCACTAATTGACAAGTTAACGGGCTCCCCTACTAAGCCGAGACGGTGTACGAGTGACGAAGACACCCAGGAGTGAGTCGATGCACTATCACAAAGAACCAACGTCAGGAGACTGGTTACATCCGAGGATACACCAAGTGTTGCAATTGGCAACAACCCTTTAGAAGATTCAATGTCAAGTACATCACTAACAGCGGCATGGGTGGAAGTGTTTGTATTCTCCTTGGATTTGTTTGTTCCAGCCTTATTCGAGACATTTGAATTTTCCTTCCGAAAAAATATTCTTTCGGCTCCATGGAGCAAGACATTATGTGTGCTATCACACTCTGGCTTCGGGCACTTTTTTGCTCTAGAACATTGCCGGAAACTATGATTGCCATTGAGGCAAGCGAAGCAAAGTTTCTGTTCAGCTACGTATTTTGCTCGCTGAGTAGCATTCTTTTCCTTAAAAACAGCACAATTCCACAATGCATGACTACCCTTACACAAAACGCACGGCGGAAACTTAGACTTATCCTGAGACTTATCCTGAGCCTTACTAGTTACCTGGCTATTGGCTGCAAAAACTTTGGTGGTTATTGGTTTAACCGGTTCTTCGTTTTTTGCCTTAGAGCTGAGTAAACGTAATCTTTCATGCCCCTCGGCCTTTTCTTTCAACCAGTTGTTAAAGTCTAAGAGTGTTGGTCGCTGCCAATTATGTCTAACAGTATGCATTGACCAAGCCTCCTTGAGGTTAGGCGGAAGTTTACTAACAGCTTGGTTTAACAGGTTAACACTCTTTAGATCATCGTTGAAAGACAATGATTTGAAAACTGCTACGAGGCCAGATATGGCAGAGGAGAAACTAATGACATTTTCCGAATTGTGCATCTTAAGTGGAGGAAAAGTATTCAGCTTATCAAGATGCGCACCAACAATGGCATGTGGTTGCCCAAACTTCCGTTGCAAGGTGGCCAGTGCATCCTTGTACATAACGCCACTATAACTAAACTCCGCAATTGCGGTTTTTGCTTTGCCTGTGACGAGCGTTTTTAAGTATGTCAATTTCGTATCATCGGTGAGAACAGCGGAATCAACGGTGGACTTAAAGTGACCAAACCATTCGTGCCAGTTTAACGGGTTGCCGTCAAACTGGGCTAACTTCCATTCAGGAAGATGATCTTTGCGGCTATGCATCAATAATTCCGCCAATTCACGAGCGGAGAGAGGTCGATCCGATGAACAACCTTGGTTCGGATAAGCGGGAGACGGTGCGTAGTCTTCGTTGACTGGCTGATAACCAGTATTAGTTTGATTGACGAAATACGGAACATGTTGTGGATGAACTGGGGGAGTATTAAAATACACAGTCCCACCACTAGTATAAGGAGCGGCGGTGTTACACGATGGGACAACAGTTGTCACATTAGAAAAAATGTTTCCAGCATTACAAGACTGAGCAGGCGTGACGATTGGAGTTGTAGCTGCCAATCGCCATAAGTTTGCATCACTTGTGTAGTAATCGTTGATATTAGGTGACACAGTATGCGGAACAAAGGGAAGATTATGTTGCGTCTGGACTGGCGCAGCATGGCAATTAGGTGCCGAAAAACAAACCGGCGTTGGGTTTACTCCAGAAGATGAGAAGCCACCGCCAGCAAATGCAGGCGACAAAGAAACAAAACCAGAACCGGGTTGGGCCGGTAACATTGGGACAGGTAATGATTCCGGTTGCGCGATGGCAAAACTACCATTAGTTATGTTTGAACTCATGGTCTGTAAAGGAACAGCAGACGGTGGTGACACGTGTGCACTAGAATGCATATTGTTAACTGGGAATGGAACAGAGGCTGGAAATGAAACAGAAGCTTGCAATGGCAAACGGCTTGCACTGCCAAATTGAGGCATAGCCCGATGTCCATAACTATGGATTCCAGGGTCACTCAATGCTGTGTGCTCATGGTTATGACTATTACTGGTGTGAATTGCATGAGCAAGGAGGGCGGAAGTCGTCGGTCCTGACGAAATGGGTACATGAGTGAAGGCCTGCAAACCTGGCGCACTAGCAACGTCGGGAGGTGCCTGTGAACTAACAGAGTCTACCCAATCATTAGTTCGATCGGTTGCTACCTTTGAAATAGGTTGACTTACTCCTGTTAAGTTACTTTCCGCTACCTTCTCGCTAACCTCAGATGAACTGTCCTCAAGTTCAAACGCTTTCAATTCCATTTCAATTAGTTGCTTTTTATGATTTTCAGCCAATTGCTCTAGTTCCAGCTGACTTTGTTCGAACTTAAGACGGTTCTCTTGCTCTTTAAGTCTTAAAGATACTTGATACTGCCTTTCCAGCTCCTCATGGCGTCGTTTTACTAAAGCTAACTCATGCCGTTTCTCACTTGATGACATAGTGCGAACAGTCGACGTATGACGAGTGGAAGCAGATTTATCAGACTTATGTGAGTCAAGCTTTCTACTATCCTTAGACTTATTAGAGACCTTAGACCTGTTTTCAGATACTCGTGCTGCTGAATCACTTGTTTTGTGCGAGTGTGAGGATGTCTCAGACCTAGTTTGTTGTAAAGATCCCTTGCTCCCTGTAATGCCGGCTGCTGGAAATGACGAAGGTTCAAGGCTCATCTTGTAACTCTGAGTTTCGTGCATTACTTTATCGTTCATTTCGGTTACTTTCTTAAGCCAAAGGTCTTGCTGAGCAATAATTTTTTCAGGATTTTCCGTTTTTCCCGCTAACCTAATTAATTGCTCATTGACGTCAACAGCTTTTTCCAACGCAATTTTACATTTGTAAACAGCATTATCAATTTTTGTAGTGCGACTATTATTCTCAATGTACTCAAGTAATAATGAGTGACCTTTAAGCAGCTCATTTTCTAGATTTAGACGGGTTCGAATAACTTGCGTATCTTACTTTGGAATTTTTCGTCCATGTTTTTTACAAATTGACAATATTCTACGGATGCTCACTTATAGAAAACAATCAATAAAATGAGATACTGTCTTGGTACGTAATCAAATTTGCATTAGTAAATCAACATTAGCTTACAAGACGGGGAAACTTGACATCTCAAAGCTTCTACCTGAAGCCTATTTCTTATAGCTTTCCGAGCTTTGAGGGGTAAGCGGTTTCGCTTCTTACGTGTCTTAAGGATTTTAAGATTAGCGCTATAACGCCTTAGAAGGAGGAGAGTCTTTAACTCAAGGGAAGGAGGCTGGTGAAGCTCTTTGTACTTCTCAATTAGTACCTGGTCCTTAGCCTTACGCTTAGAGATAAAGTCTTTAACGACGTTGAGAATTAGAATACCTGTTGAACCTAAACTTTCCTCTATATCCTCGGTTCCGTTCCGTCTACAGTATACGATCGCACAAATGTTTGTCCTATACCTTAATAACAAATTGACAAGTTGCTCACTACTCAGCTTGCGGTTATTGTTGCTGCGGTGCCTACTTATCGAGTTATTAATGGCGTCGTGCCAAATTACAAGGTCGTTACGGTGCGACAAGTAGTGATGAAGGTAGTACTGTATCGTTTTCTGAGAGTCCCTAGCGTTAAAGTTCAAACTTAAACCTGGCTTCGTAAAGCAAGTATCTTTGACGCGCTTCTGGGACGGAGCGGGAAGTTTTCGGAGCGCGTGATCCAAAGAACTAGCTCCTAGAATGTATACCATACACTTAGGGGACCTATGCGACGGCTTCGTTACGCTTAAGTACCAATGGGGTTGGGAAATTAAGTAGGTCGGTTGAACTCCAACAACACACACGGAGTAAACCTGAGGATGAAAGAATTCAACTTAACTCACTTAATATCACCGTACCTGACCACTTAACTTTACTGTCACGCAACGAAGTCAATAATCGGAAGGGCTGAAACGGCTTTGTTTTACTCGAAGCGAACTGGCTTTTAGTTTCACCAATGGTGGGTGGGGGATCAGGCAAATTGGTTAAGTTCCAACAACACACGCGGAAGTAACCTGAGGATGAAAAAACTCAACTTAATTTGCCTGATATTTTGCTACCAGACCACTTAACATAAGGTTGGTTTCATCTTACAGCACATTTTCGCAGAATTCTGGAGACGTTTTGAGGATTTTTTGTTAATTTTTTTTACTTTTTTCACAAAATTTTTCAGTAAATTTTGGTCAGCAGGTTCGAGTCATAAACCAATCCAAAAAACTAGTCCAGTACCTCTTGTCTATGTTCCGATTTCACTGATTAATATTCCGTTCACATATATCCAAAAAATTTTGGTATCGAGAAAAAATGTCAAGTCAGTTTGTCTATGTACCGACTGTAAGATATTTCAGTTCAACGGAACTGTCCAAAAATTTTGGGTATTGAGAAAAATTACCGGGGGCTAGCTTGCGGAAAAATTTCTCAAGATGTATGACAGCGTATAAAATTTTATAGCACAATATGAGAGTTTTAAAAGTTTGTCGAGTCTTACAGTTTTGAAGATTGGGCGGTCACCGGTCTTACACGACACAGACGCTCTCTGCAATCCGCAAGAGACCCTCTGCAATCCGCAACAGACACTCTGCAATCTGCAACCGACACTCTGCAATCTGCCACAGACACTCTGCAATCCGCAACAGATGCTCTGCAATCCGCCACAGACACTCTGCAATCTGCAACCGACACTCTGCAATCCGCTACAGACACTCTGCAATCCGCAACAGATGCTGTGCAATCCGCCACAGACCCTCTGCAATCTGCAACCGACACTCTGCAATCCGCTACAGACACTCTGCAATCCGCAACAGATGCTGTGCAATCCGCTACAGACCCTCTTCAAGCCGCAACAGATGAATTCCGACCGACAGCACTCTGTTTGAGCCACCTGCTTTCGTACAACTCTGGGGATTCTGCCAACTACACTCGTGTCGGGAAAACTGTCCGAGAAACAAATTGAAAGGGAACTATCATCGATCTCGTGTCCCTTGTGGGGCGCCAAAATATGCTCGCTAATCTCCAAAAAACTGTTCCAAATCCGTAAATTAGTAAGAGATATTTCTCGGCAAATAACTCGGTCAATAAAATAATTTCGGCATTTTTCTATTGATCAGAACATCATATAACATTTTTTTCATCTGTCCGTTTTTGGTACAAAACGGCGCAAGCTAGCCACAAGAACCGGTCGGTAATGTCCTTGAGACAAATTGCTCTTTTTGGCGGTCAACCTTAATCAAGGCTGAACCGAATTAGAACCAAAAAACAGTAAAAAACGGTCAAATGGGGCTATAGCCCCTCGGGTCTACATGTTTTAAGGTCTGCATATGGGGGGACTCGAACCCGGTTGACCGGCGTGAGAGACTTGTCTCTAGGCCGCTCGGCCAACTGTGCTTATTGTTGTTACATTTTAGTTCAGTTTTATATGCATCTATACTCTACATTCTATACTCTACATTTGCATTGCAACAATTGGAGCATTGACCGATTTGAGGAACAAAACTTTTTACACCGCAATTGTTTGGGCTTTTTGCTATTGTTTGGATTCCATAGGCATTGCTGTTGAATTCAATCAAAAGTTCACAGATTGAGGGAATTCTATAAATTATCGAATTAATGATGATTACCAGGCGCATTAAATCGGAGCGAAAACTTGAAAATATAGAGAAACTCAGAGACCAAATAAAATTAATTGAAAATAAAGTTATGAAACTTAGAGAAAAGTTCTGAACCGTTTTGCTTTACCCGCATTGGAGTTCCATGAATAAAAATCGATTATAATTGAGTTTCCATGTCAGTTTCTAAAGTGAAAACAAATCAATTTTAATTAAAAAAAGGATTATAATATTACTATTTTTCGAGGCAACAAAATCCTTTTTTCATCAATTATAACAGATTTTTTTTCAAATTTGCGGACACTGACAATGAAACTAAATTATAATCGATTTTTTTCCACTTTACTGTGATAAAGAATTTCAACAAACATGAAGTCTTTTCAACGTTTTAAGCTAAAGTTGGTTACGTTGGTTACTTGTAGTTCAATTTTTTTTTTCTGCCTAACTTTGATATTTTCGTTACTTTTTATGTTACTCAGAAACTGAATTTTGTTCCTTTCAATAATTTTGTTAAATTATTGGAAATATTGGGTGGGTGGGGGTTAAAGTTGGAGGTGGAATAATCCGTCCTCCATTAGCCCCACCCCTAGCGTTTGCCCATTTACCATCCCCCCCCCCCTATTTGTTGAATATTGTCTTCAAACAAATTTCGTGGCATTTCAACTAGCCTTCTTTGAATGAAGTTTTTAGTACCATCCGACGCCCTAATTGGCTATTTTGGGACAATTAATTGTTTCGTTATTTTCTTCCATTCAATCCGGGTCTGATGTTGTTCAAATTTGATTTGAGGCAAGCTGCTTGGGCTCTGTCCTCTGTTTTCCCACGTTTCCAGTCTTTTTGATATAGTTGTCTTATGTGTTTATGGCTATAGTTTATAGTGATTTTCTACTTGTTATAAAATCCATTATGATGCATTTTAAAAAGCTAAACAAGGAAAGTGAAAAAAATCCATTTTATTGTGATTTTCTACTTTTTTTCATAATCCATTATAATAGATTTCAAATGAATTATAATGCATTATAGTTTTGCAGAAAAAATGGATTAAAATCCATTTTTAGTCCACTTTTGATGTCTGAGCGTAACATGGGAATCGATTAAATTTTCAACTTTTTAGACAACGAAAATCCATTATAATCGATTTGTTTTCACTGTTCTTAAAAGCGGGTAGATTGCACTGACAATCGAGTTTTGTCAGTTGAAGCAGACCAGCAAATAAGTTGTTATACCCACGGAAAGTAAGTATTTCGCAGACTATGGTCTGAGACATAAGCTATGATTAGTAGAGATAAGAAGACAGAGGCTCATAAACAGCTATTGAAGATGGCATAAGTATTAATAGGTACTTAATTGGATCAGACATCTATATAGTTATCTTACGTATGGTTAAGCATTAAGTTAAAGTTAAAGTTTAACCTTTTAGTTTGGATTAGTTCTTTTTGGATATCCGATAAATCAGTACGAATAACTTTCCCCCATTTTTAGATTTGATGCTGTCATCATGTGTCGTCTTTCTTCTCCGCTTGACTAAGCTATTTTATGAGTGTTGTTTGTTCGTTTTCGCGACTAATTGCCTGCCTTCATTAGTTCCGGCTTTATAGTTTGCATATGCGTTCAGTGTGATTGATTTCCTGATCGTTTTTGCTCGAACTTGAGTTTCATATTCTCTCTCGAGTTTTCAGTGGGCAATATGGACTGTAGAATGTTCATCGCAGCATTGAATTTTCGGCAATGATATGGTTGTGGGAGTTCGATCAATAACATATCTCGAACTAATAGCTCTCTGCGACGGGGAATGTGGCGGTGTGGTCCGTGTGGCTTTTTCGCGGCTGAGTGTTTTGCTCACTGTGGGTGTTTCTTTATTGCATAGTGATGTGTTTTCCTTATGCGGCTGGGGGATTTCAGTGGTGTTGTCCTTACGAAGTCTTTCTGGGGTATCTTGGGTTGCATTGATTTCAATACACTCGATATCGGCCGATGACCCTCGGTCGTCCATCTGTGGGTTATTCGGTTGGCATTTGTGTTTTCAGGTTGAATTTGGATGTCAAGTAGAGCGATGTTGCATACGATGTTTTCGATTTCGGTGGTGGCGTCGTCGATTTGATTAACCGGAATCGCATTTCCGAATTCATTGGCGAGTGCCCTACATCTGGTTCGTGTAGACCGTCAGCAATCCGATGCTATGGTGTCTTTTGGCATGCATTTCATTGCAACTCTTTTTTGCTGCTCGTTTTTCTGGCGATGTGTTTACCGAGTCGTCAGAAGTCAATGAAATGAATGTGTCACCGTGTAACTGAAATAAGGAATTGTCTCGCCGTGGGATCTTTTCCGGACTGCCTTTACTACTTTGGGCGGATGTGTTCTGACTTATCTTTTGTTCATTTTTTCCCTTTTGGCGGGTTTTGCCTTTTTTGACATCGACGTCTTCGGTTTGAAGATCCATTGTGGTCCTAATGCTTTTCATTTTAGCGGCTGGCGTATGACTTCTTCTATTTTGTTTGGCGGTGGGCTTTTTGGGCTTGTTGAGTTGACGGTTTTGCTAAGGTCTTGGCTGGGGCTGAAGTAGTGACTGTCTTCGGTTTTATGTTGATTGCTCGATCCTGTAGTCTGTCGTTTGCTTTTCTGTACAGCGGCTGAAACACGTGTTTTTGCCCTTTGTAAATGCCTATAAGCAGCAAAACCTTTTATATGTGGCGCTATATATTTTGCGTAGACTGTAGGATCCGGTACGAAAGCTAAGCCGTCTCGTCTAAATAACCGCGGTTGTAGGCCTTCTACCCGAATCCAGGCAGTGTGAGAAGAGTAGTTAACGATTGAACTGTTCTCGATTGTATTAAACTGTGCACCGAACACCACGAGATTTTTTGGGTTTTCCGGCTATTGTACCTGATTTAGCCACTTGTCCAATACATTTCCCCAGTTATGGGTCAACAGTAATTTGGGGTCCCTTAAAGCGATCTTTTGAGAAAACTTAAGGTGCTCTCTCTAGTCTTAATTGTTCTTGCGCGGTGAGCCAAAGTAATGGTTTCCTTGTGCTTATAATAGGAAAGTCGTTTTTTGGATTATCGGCAACTAAGGATCGCTTAATTTTTACTATATCATATGGCATGTTTTTTAGTAGGAGATGAGCACATATTGGAAACTTTTGCATTAGTATCAGATCGAATTCTTCGTCCGATACGAATCGCGAAATAAGAACTTTGGCCGATACGAATCGCGAGAAGCGGTCGACTTCTACAAATAAATACACTTCCTTGTTTTCAACCAGTAAGGGTCCGGCGAAACCCAATTATATTTCTTCATTAGGTTCCACTACTGTATCTAGCGCGGTAAAATGGGGTTTATAGGAGATCACCCATTGTTCTCACCCTTTGTTCGGTTTTCATGGCAATTCTGGGATGTTGTGAAGCTGTCTCTGTGTAGGTATAGGTACCATACAACTTTGGCCGCCTGCAGCATACCGCCCTGGCCGATGATGTTGTTCCATTTTTGTTGGCGGATCTTATTGATTGAAGGTTGAAAGTTCATGTCCTTTGTTTGTGGCAGCTACAAGAAAATCGATACCCAAAACTTTCCCTGAGTTCTTGCGATACACTGGTACATCTTCCTCCTCCATCGTGATTGAGTGGCGCCCCTCACTCTGTTCTGGTGATGTTGTTTATCATAGTTGGTCTTGCTGTTTCTTCTCGGTTGAATGTAAAATTGACCTCCGATTGTTTGACCTGACGTGATACGTCACTGATAGATAAAATTTTGGGTGGTGGTAGTTGAAGTATCTCGTTAAACGAAGCAAAGTTTTTGGGTGGGAAGGACAGCGTGGTTTGTTGGCTACTGTGGCATTTCCGGAGAATCATTTTGAATGGTGAGAGTGCCATTCCCGTTTGTAGTTGCCGATTCAAATTATTGTATTCAGTGTAATGCTCAATAATAGGTTTCGCTGTACAGTTAGAAGCTGTACTTGCAAACTTGCAATCCCTTCTATGATCAGGTTTACTCGAACAATTTGAAAGATTATTAAGATCAAAGTTCCCAGAACGAAGACAATGATACTTCGGACAGCTTTTTTGAAGCAGAGTTTTAACAGTATAGGCAGTTTGCGTTTTGACCGAATTTGAAAGTTTGGATTTTCGTTCAATGCTATATTTGACATAGTGCTGTCTTGAAATTCGGGCACGCTATGAAGTTTTCGAGTAATGCAACTACGGAATTTTCATTGCTGGGGGGTTGTGCTTTTCCTATCGGGTGACGCAAAGTATAATCGATTACACTCATTTTAGTGCCAGAAAGGTGTTTAGTTTCAAATTCAGACGGAAGGAGGCGGTCTATCCATCTTGTTAAGCGGTTTTGATATGTCTTATTGTTTTTATTGATTTGAAGAGAAATTGTCAGGACGTGATGGTCAGTAATTAGAAAAAAAACGTCTATCATACAAGTAATACTCGAATTGTTCGATAGCCCGCACCGCTGCTTATAATTCCAATTCATTCACGGAGTGTTTTTTTGCGTGTATTTAGAAATCGAGAGGCGTACGCAATAGTAGCCCAGCCATCCGGTGTTTCTTGTTAGAGAGCCGCCCGATACCTTCACGGCCTGCGTCACCTTTTATCCGAGTTTCGCGGTTACTTACGAACTGCCTATTTGCGGTGATAATTTGAACTGTGGTTTGAACTACATCCACATTTGCACTTATCCATAGAGATGGCCATCTTTTCGTGATCTAACTTATCGAAAACCCTTCTTAACTTCTCCATTTTTTGATCTTTTGTTCCGTGTCTTATAATCAATATGTCATCGAGAAAAGCAAATGCGTCTTTTTCCTTTTTTCATGTTAGATCGATGGTTTTCAGGTTTCCTGTGGGCATATCCCGTAGAATCCAGGGGTAAGCCCGTAGAATCCAGTTTGGAACTGATATGTTTCAGTCGCTTGGCCTAAATTTCACGATTTCTTGTTTTATCGTCCAGTTTTAGTTGGCTTTATGCATAGCGGATGTCAATGGTCGAGAAGAATTTGAAACTGAATTTATTATTACCTTCTTGCGGTGATTGGGTTATGTTGTCTAGGAGTACGTTAAAATTAGGCTTCTGATGTTTTTTTTCATGGATTGCCTTGTTTATTTGTTTCGAAGCCATTGTCAATTCGATATTTCGATCTTTCTTAACTGTTATGACTATCGAGCTGATGAATTGTTCATCACTGCAGCTTTCCAGTTTTACAATATGACCCTTGTCAGTTAGGGGTTTTTTCCTCGTGCGAGCTTTTCTTGGAAGTGGATCGGGATCATCTGTCTTTTTTGTTGAAGGGCTTTAAAATCGCTAAGGATTTTTGTACGTCTTATACATTTGCAAAGTCCTGGATATGTTGATATTGCCCAGTTGGATATCACTGCATCTGACAGATTGTCTTTCAGATTGTCTTTCAAGTAGTTCAACCTTAAAACCTGATGGATGTCCATTTCAGACATTGGAAACGCTTTTGATAGAAACAAATTTCTTACCGAAATAAACAAAGAAACTCGAAAAACTCGAACTGTTCTACCATTTTTAAATGAATTTGTAATAACAATCACCAAAAAATGTGTATCTCCTAGCTAGAGTTGCTTTTGCTTTTCTATGAAGTTCATGCAGCCAATCATTTTATGGCAAAAAAACTCAAAGCAACCAATGAAACACAGTAATTCGAAAATTTTTGATGAAGTTTTCAACTAAACTACATTCTTGCTTGTAAAATTGTTCGACAAAACCTAAATTGAGATAAAAAACAGTAATTAAATAACTTTTTCTGAAATTTGTTTAAAAAAAAATTTGAAAAACAACTGATAAAATTGTGTAATGTCTGAACGATTAAATTGTATGTTTTGTCTAATTTTTCCTCAAATACCCTAGCTCTAAATGTACACTTGAGTGAGGAAAAACTGTTTTGTACCAAAAATATTCCAGTTACCGAGCATACAAAACATCACAAAGCATTAGTGAGGCTTACAGTTATCAACAAACACAAAGTCTCCCAAACTTTAGGTCAGTTCTTTGAATTCCCTCAAAGTATAATTGACGTAAGCAACTTGCTTCAAGTCTTCATTTTCCTTTGCAGTGAAGAGTCGAATCTGAATGTAGGGCGGCTTGTCCATATTGTACTTCTTGATTGTGGCACACACTCTCGTCATGTTGTGTGTTGATACTTAATATACTCCATTACAGATGTCGAGCTACTGATTCAAAGTTGACTCTTTTCCAGATTTGGCTTCAGATATAGGTACGAGTCCAAGGTTTTCCACATCAGCGAATAACAGTACTCTGGATTGCTCATAATGCTTCTCCTTCTTTTTCACAAAGATATATTTGTTGGGATTTTTCAAAATTTCCAAATCAATCATTTTTAACAGTTGAAAGCAGGGTTCAAAATATTTTTTCCCTTCTAGCTTTTTGAAACCAAACAAATCTCACAATTCTTGTTTATATATATATATGTATAAATTTTTATCTAATCTCGGCAGAATTTGGCTATGAGACGTTCCTATCAAAAGTAAACGAAATTTACGATTCTCCAAAGAACATAAAGAGTTGTGGGTAGATAGATTTCCGTTTCTTCTAAAAATTCTATTCATACTGGTGAATTAAACTGAACTGTACTAGATTTCCAAACTTTGTATTTTACAGCGGCATCTTTTTGCTAGCTTAGAGTAGGTTTTGGTTGTTTTCTCCAGAAAACGGAGAAAATATCTGAATTCATTCAAAAAGTATTGAACATTTCTGTAAGTTTGATTTAAAAAGTGAAAAATTGGTCTCATCAAATTGGTTGATCTTTTTAATTTCTGAAGTTCATGCAGCCAATCATTTTATGGCAAAAAAACTCAAAGCAACCAATGAAACACAGTAATTCGAAAATTTTTGATGAAGTTTTCAACTAAACTACATTCTTGCTTGTAAAATTGTTCGACAAAACCTAATTTGAGATAAAAAACAGTAATTAAATAAATTTTTCTGAAATTTGTTTAAAAAAAAACTTGAAAAACAACTGATAAAATTGTGTAATGTCTGAACGATTAAATTGTATGTTTTGTCTAATTTTTCCTCAAATACCCTAGCTCTAAATGTACACTTGAGTGAGGAAAAACTGTTTTGTACCAAAAATATTCCAGTTACCGAGCATACAAAACATCACAAAGCATTAGTGAGGCTTACAGTTATCAACAAACACAAAGTCTCCCAAACTTTAGGTCAGTTCTTTGAATTTCCTCAAAGTATAATTGACGTAAGCAACTTGCTTCAAGTCTTCATTTTCCTTTGCAGTGAAGAGTCGAATCTGAATGTAGGGCGGCTTGTCCATATTGTACTTCTTGATTTTGGCACACACTCTCGTCATGTTGTGTGTTGATACTTAATATACTCCATTACAGATGTCGAGCTACTGATTCAAAGTTGACTCTTTTCCAGATTTGGCTTCAGATATAGGTACGAGTCCAAGGTTTTCCACATCAGCGAATAACAGTACTCTGGATTGCTCATAATGCTTCTCCTTCTTTTTCACAAAGATATATTTGTTGGGATTTTTCAAAATTTCCAAATCAATCATTTTTAACAGTTGAAAGCAGGGTTCAAAATATTTTTTCCCTTCTAGCTTTTTGAAACCAAATAAATCTCCCAATTCTTGTTTATATATATATATGTATAAATTTTTATCTAATCTCGGCAGAATTTGGCTATGAGACGTTCCTATCAAAAGTAAACGAAATTTACGATTCTCCAAAGAACATAAAGAGTTGTGGCTAGATAGATTTCCGTTTCTTCTAAAAATTCTATTCATACTGGTGAATTAAACTGAACTGTACTAGATTTCCAAACTTTGTATTTTACAGCGGCATCTTTTTGCTAGCTTAGAGTAGGTTTTGGTTGTTTTCTCCAGAAAACGGAGAAAATATCTGAATTCATTCAAAAAGTATTGAACATTTCTGTAATTTTGATTTAAAAAGAGAAAAATTGGTCTCATCAAATTGGTTGATCTTTTTAAATTTCTGAGAAGTTTTGTAGAATGAGATTTCTTGTTGAACTGAATCTAACCCAGATTTTTTTATTAGATTAAAGAAATACTTTTTATTGCCTAAATTTGTCAAAAAACTAGCTTCCTAGCTCTGTCTAGAATCATGTCAGATTCTCGGGTTAGCTTTTTCAAATGATTTTTCTGTTGATATTTGAATAGTTGTTATAAGAATCTTGTTTCTTTATTCCAGAATGAACACTTTTTAAAATGAAAATCTATATAGTTTTAAACAAAAGTGCAAAAACCTTGTCAAAAATTTTGCAAGATGTAGAATTTCAGTTAATTTTCTCGGCAAGTATTCAAAATTGCGTTTCATTTTTTTAACGAAACTGTTTCAAAATTTTTTAAAACGTAAAAATCTTGTTGAAATTATCACAAGTTTTTTAAATCTTTTAAATGACAGATCAGGTGTCGTAATGAAAACACTGTATAATCAGAAATTTTCATTTAATCACAATTGTACATATTTTTCAGAATCGGTAAAATTATTAATTTATAGTAATTTCTCCTATGTTTTCATTTAAAAACAGTTATTTCGGATGTGTTTTCAACAGCTTACTCTGATAAATCTTCAAAATCTAAGCTTCAGTTCAAAAACATTTATTTCAAATGAAAAGAAAAACCAGTTTAGAAACAAGTACGAAATTTAATAAAAGTGTAAAGAGACAAAAATTATTTTAAAAAAAAGAGATATTTTCCGAGTTCCTTGTCATTTTGTTTTTCATAAGCCACACCATGTTTTCTTCTCAACAGAGATAATATATCCTGTTGAAACTTAAATTTAATTTTCTTATTCTTTTTATCACGACTGGTTTCAATTTATTGCCAATCATGCAGAGAAACTCTTAAGAGACTGAAGCATTTCTTCGGATCTCGGTAAAAGATGTCAATTTCAAACCCTTCTTCAAATTGTCATTTGTAGTGAATGTTCACTTGCGAGCAAGTGAAAACTCTGTGATTATCTCAGGTACACAAATTCGTCTAATTACTTTTCTTTGGATCATATGAAACCCCGTAGTTTTTTCTCGTGGGTGACTTAGACATAGCTACTTCTTTTCAAAATTCTCTATTTCGTTTATTCTCGAGTTCTCTCCATTCTGAAACATCTTTGATAGTTTGCTCACTAGACTGGGAGATTTTCTCACATTTGCGAATCTTGACAGTTTCGGTACCAAATCCAAACTGGATGCAGTAACTCGCCAGTTCTATTAAGATCACAACATTGATAAAGTATCTTTATTTAGAATTACAAAAAAAAATTAATTAAATA
Organism: Symsagittifera roscoffensis; assembly: GCF_963678635.1. Lineage (NCBI taxonomy): Eukaryota > Metazoa > Xenacoelomorpha > Acoela > Convolutidae > Symsagittifera > Symsagittifera roscoffensis. The sequence goes on from NC_087071.1 coordinate 2,856,046, forward strand.
TATAAAAAGTTTTTCATCAATCTCATAACCTCTGTGTTTTTTAGAGAATTTTGATTGGTTGAAACTTTTCTGATTATTCCTAGAATGCAGAAGATTTGGTAATTCTAAAAGTAAAGTGTAAGGTCTTAATAAAAAGGTATAGGAGTTAATGTGTTGATTTTACAATTTAGAAGGTTCTATATGTTAATGGGTAATGACATCATTTTCTCTGGTGGAATTTTTCTACAACTTTCACTGTTCTATAAACTTTTAAGTGTTATGACGTCAGTTTTTCTGATGGAAATACTTTTTTTTGCCTAAATAATTCAAAAGACACTTTCCTAGCTCTGTCGAGAATCATGTCAGACTCTCGGATCAGCTTTTTTCAATTAAGTGTTTTTCTATTGATATTTGAATAGCTGTTATAAGAATCTTGTTTCTATATTCCAGCCTAAACACCTTCTAACATAAAAATTATGTAGTTTGAACAAGTGTGCAAAAACCCTCTCAAAAATTTTTGCAAGAATTAGAAATTGAGTTGATTTTCTTGATAAGTATGCAAAATTGCGTTTCAGTTTTTAACAAAAATATTTGAAAAAATTTGCCAAACGTAACAATCTTCGTGAAATTATCAAAAGTGAGCGAAAACATCTAAGATCTTTTGGAGTAAAATGCATGTTTTTTCTTGGTTTTCCGAAAATTATGCAAACTTCCAACTTTGTTTCTTAGATGAAAAGGCGAAAAACGCAAAATTTTAATGAAAAAAGAACATGTTGACTTATTGCTAAAAACTTCTTTATTGGTGACTTGGATTGCTATTCCATATGTCAATACATTGGTTTTCTTCTGTGTTTCATCAAAATACATGCAAAAATTAGTTTTCTAATTAATTATTTTTGAACAACATTTAAAATTATTAACATTGCCAGAAAAACTAACAATTTTTTGACAAAATGACTAAAAAAATTTTTGACTTTTTTGAACAAAAAGCGAAAATTGTTTCAATTTTTTTGACAAGATGCAGAAAATGTTTAAGATTTTTTGACAAAATGTGAAAAATGTTTCAAGTTCTTTCACAAAATGCGAAAATGTTTCAATTTTTTGTGACAAAATGCAAAAAGTGTTTCACATTTTTTGACAAAATGCGAAAAGTGTTTCATTTTTTGTGACAAAATGCAAAAAGTGTTTCACATGTTTTGACAAAATGCGAAAAGTGTTTCATTTTTTGTGGTAATATGTGAAAAAATTTTCACTTTTTTGATAAAAAAATAAAAGTGTTTCATTTTTTTGACAAGATGCGAAAAGTGTTTCAATTTTTTTTGAAATCTGTAAAAATTGTTTCACTTTTTCTACAAAATGTGAATACTATTTCAGTTTTTTGACAAGGAGCAAAAAACGATCAGGTATTTTTTACTTCTAATTTTTCTAGTTTTGTTCTAATATTTGTTCAAAAAAATTTCAAACTTTTTAACAAGTGTGCGAATTGGGAGCACTAAATTAGGTTGTATTCTATTTGTTTTTCATTGATTAACCCTGAACCTCTCATCTATTCTCATAAATAAAATAAAAATTGAAGAAATTTAATAATTACAGAGAAGGAAATTAATACCAAACAACAATTATTTACAAAAATATCCAATCAAAGAGCTGTCCAGAGTTCTGTAGGTTCTCTATAGAACGCAGAACTGGACGAGGTTGTAGTGATTGTTGTGGTGCTGGAGGCGTCATATTTCTGAGAAACTTTCACCTTCATCTACTGTGATGGGGTTTTCAGCTGGTTCTGCTTCCTCCCAACATATCTAGAGTCAGGAGTGTCGAGGTAGTTCATTCCCACGTCCTCAGCCATTTCCTCCATCATTTGCATTTCTCCAAATTGGTTCTCTGTCATGGGTATTTTCGTCATATGATGTCCGTTGCAATCCTTTTGCATCACTCCCACCATATGCCAGACTTGAATTGGGATGTCCATTCAAGCCAGAAAAACTCCAGAGACTGCTTCTCGCACTTGAGCTTGTACTAGATCAGACAAAATTTCTATAGAGTGCATGAGGTTGCTGTTTTGCGCTGAGAAGATCATTTTGAAAAATAAATTGATCAAAATATACAGAATAAAACAATGATTGATTTACAGTTGAAAGAGGAGGTAGTTGACGGTAGTTAAGTTGAATTTAAAGTATTTGGAGCTGAGAGAAGGGGTAGTTGCCGGTAGTTTAGTTGAAAATAAATTGATTTTCAGGTAGGAGTGAGGGGTACCCCCAAATCGAATGTTTGGGTTTAACCAGTCAGAATCGATTTTCCTTATTTCGATTGTAGTCGTATCCAATCAGGTTTCAGCTTTTATCTTGGAATTCTTATATAAAAGTCGTGTACATTAGGAAACGAAGTCCTAATAGGATCTTTTTGTATTTTCTCGTTTCCAATCACAAAAAAGTTCGTTTTTCTTTGAGTTGTCGAATCCAACCAGAGGACTCTTTTAAGGACCTAACTCTCCCAAATGAGTAAAAATTTACACAAAATCAACCGCAAAAAGGAATGACCAAAAATTGTTTGCTGTAAAAATAAGGAAAAATTGCCGATACGAGTATCAAAAGAAAAGCAAACAAGTAGCATTTCCACAGTTTTTTTCAGCAAGTTATTTGAATTTTTCGTATGTAATCAATAAGAAATTGAGTAGATAGTCATGAGTAGATAGTCATGTCTTTTGAGTAGATAGTCATGTCTTTTGATTTTGATGTAAATTTGAGATGATAACTCAAAGTTGTTGAATTTTTCAAAATATATCTCTGAAAATCTGATTCCAAGGCTGATCAAGCAGGATTTTGAGCTGAAAAATCTTTAAAGAAAAGTGACATTTTTTTTACAACATTTTGGATCGGGTAGGGGATAAAAAAGTCTGTGATATACTATCGTACGAAATTTTTGTACTGAAATTTCGTTCCTATTCAAGTGTAATTCTGCCGTAGGTTTGAAGCTTTATACGCAATATGTGTATCAAAATGTAAACTCTTTGATCGAGTAAGTTTCCCTAATTAGATTTTTACTTAGTCGGATAACTCTACTTTCCACATAATAAACTACCAAAAAAAATTATGAAAAAACAAGAGTCAGCATCTATTTCATCAAAAAGAGAATCACTTGGATTTTTTTTGTAAAGTAAGTCGAGGAAACTCAATTGTTTTTTGACAGACTTTTTTCAAATAACGATTAAGGTTTTTAAAAAATAATAAACAGTTCAGATTCAGAGCACGCTGGAATCTGATGGGCTGATTTCCAACAAAACAGTGTTACTTATAGAATAATCAATTCTGATTGGTTGATTTTCCCTAAGCAACAGCAAATCAAAGTTATTTCGTTCTGATTTTCTCTACCTTGAAAGCCATCAATCTAAACTTGATAACAATTTCAATCATTTTGAACAATTCAAACTAAGTACAAACAATCTATAAATTATTTGGGACGTTTCAACTCTCCCAATTTTGTAGGTGTCATTTAATTTTTTTTAAATTTAGTACATGCTACATTTAGTACATATAGAATAATTCCTTAAGACGCAATTTTTTTTGGAAGCCTTCACTCAACAGCAATGAGAAAGTGAAATGTGAGGACAGTGACAAAGAGTACAGACATCCTAAAAAATTGCGTGCGATGAGTTATTTTTTGTCCGGAATAAAATTATTGTACTTACGACCAGCAAGAAGCACGTAAAGTCAACCCCAAATTCAAGAAAGGGTGTATCGTGCGAGAACGAGTGATTCTGTTGCTGATTTGAATAAAAGGTTGCTTTGATTTCTGTTGTTTTGAAAATGAGGAAGATAGTGATCAGCTACAGGATGAGTTGAATGCCTCTCAACCTTTCTTGACAGATACCGAGATGGAAAATGGACGCGACAGGGTGTTTAATTTTCAACTTTCAAAGTAGATTTAAATCTACTTAATGAAAAACTGGATCAAGTCTTTGAAGAACTTGATTGCGCAGCAAAAATTAACCTTGCCTTGGGATTTGTGTTACGTAAAATAGAAACAGTCAAATATCGTCATTTCTACGCTCATGAAAATATGACACTCTTTGATAAGTCTATGCTGTCTGTACTAAAACAGACTTGACGACTATACAGAACAAAGTCAATAAGCAAGACATCATTGAGGTTTGAACGCAAGAGAGACAAAATACGAAATGGCGATTCAAGATAATCACTGATAAAAAATTATTGCTGCCTTAATAAAAAACCTACCCATTGGATGTAGAGATTCGGTCATTCCCGAAGTACGTCTGAGAAATCAGTAAGTTACCTGTTTGATTTCGGACTCGAGGAAGCAACCATACAATGACAGTTTGTTTGTTTCGAGCGCTTGCAGTTCGTTTGCATGGAACAACTAGTCTTGAAACATCCACCTCCAATATTTTTAATAATTTTCTTGAAAATCAGAATGTGATCCAAAAGAGTTTCATGGAGTTTCGATAGACAATCTACCAATACTTGAAGATGTAGTCGAGAAAAACATCTTTATCTACAAAATTGACATCGAAGATGGAGAATTCGTGGGAGAATTAACTCGGAGAAGCATCAGTGAATACGAGAATACAGTAAAATTTCTACAATAAAACAACCACAGTATTCACGTCCTCAACATCGACAACTTTTTCAAATGCTTGTGATGCCCAACTTGCCATACGTTTTTCAAAATGTCTCGTCACTTCAACTGCCATCTTTTTTGTTGCAAAAAACAATCAAAAAAATTTTCACCAAAGATCGAGTTGAAAAATTTTCATCAAAAAAGGATACACTCTGAGAGCTGTTGTTTGAAAAATTGGACGGGTTCAATATTGAGTATACCAGATAACAAACGTTGTTTAAATATGTTGCCATTTTTGACTTTGAGTCAATTTGCGTACCATCCGATGAACTAAAACCAACAGAAATAATATCATGGATCGGGAAGTATGATCCCATATCAGTGTACATTTACTTTACAAACCCGTGTTTTTGTGTGACAATGATCCACAATCCCTCAATATTGCCTTTGTGACAAATTTGAGTCATAGGCGGGAAAAAAATAAAGCCGAAATGCAATCAAATTTTCCGGAAATCGAAAATATTTTCAAAAAGCTGCTACACATAATTGTCAGCATCCTTAATGAACGAGGCAGTTTTAGTGAGAGTGAAGCAAGAGAGTACGAAGACGAATGTATCGAGGATGAGGAAGAACAGACGCAACAACTCACTTTCTCAGTATTCAAAAAAATTCAATTGATTGTTTTGATGCATAATCTAGAGAGATACAGAAACACTCTACCAGTGTTTGGATTCAACAGTGGTCGGTTTTATATAAACCTCACTAAACCATACCTGATTCCCTACCCTATCAACGAAAAAGAAATTGAACCTTCAGTTATCAAGAAAGCAAACGACCTTGTTTCCTTCAAATTTGGAGATGTTCTGGACATTACGAAGTTTTTTGGTGGACTTACTTTTTTAGACTCTTTTCTAAAAGCTTAAAAAGCCCGAGACATAAAAGGATACTTTCCATACGAGTGGTTTGATACTCCCAACAAACTTGATGAACAACTACCCTCGTATGATGACTTCTACAGGTACCTGAAGAATAGCAACCTTCTCAATGAAGAGTATGACGATTTTCAGAAGCTTCTCAATTCTGGGTTAACTGAAGAGCAAGCCTTGAAAAAACTCGGGTTTAAACCAAACCACCTACGGTATTGGAAAACTACAAGTACCTTAAACCTATCTGGGAATAGAAAAATATGGCAACATTTCGCTGTTTTCTACTGTGTAAGAATAACAAGCATGTTGTTCCTACCCTTTAAGCTATGCAGAAAATGATGAAATTTATCATGACAAAGGGATAGACATGTTGAGGCTCGGCTGCTCACTACCGAATCTAACAAACATCTGTCTATACAAGTCAGCCGACTATTAGTTTTAACCGTTATTTTCGAGTGATAACGACTTGCTCGAAAAAATATGGGAAGATATGACAGGTGATCCTTTAATTGTTTTCACGAGGAAAGCAGTAGCAAACGAGACGTTTATTTGAAAAACAAACAACTTGTGTAAATAAATCTTTGCTTTTGATGCTAGTCAACTATATACTTAATCTATGTGTCAGGATAGGCCGCCATGCTTGTATACGAGATGAGAATACAATGAAGAAACACAAAAACTCAGGGCTAGGCAAAATCGAGTTCGAACATTTGAAAATACGGTCTTGTCTTAGTTTCGAGCAATCAATTTGGAATGCAAAATTGTGAGTTACTACACTACAGGAAAACAGAAAAAAAACAAATTGCTTCATTGTTGATGGTTATTGCAACCATTGTAAGACTGTTTTTAAAGCAATGGGTTGTTGTTTCCATTTTTGTCATTGTCAAGAAACTAGACCAAGCCTAACTGATGATGATATCAAACAAGGAACCAAGAAAAGAGAAATTGACGAGCTTCGAAAATATTGCATTCGAGAAAAAGGATACTCTATAAAAAAAATTTGGGAGTGTAGTTGATGGGATCAATTGAAACACAATGTAGACGAGAAAAACCACGCAAAATTTCACTTTCCCTTCAAATGACCTCTTTCTACCTATTCACTACTGCAAGACATCGGAAATGAAACAAGTTTCGTCTACGTGCAATGCAATCTGAGTGCTCTAGACGAAATAAAAGTGAATTTCTCCAATTCCCCATCTATTTTCAAAAACAATGATGTTACCAGAAACGGTATTGGGGAATATATGAAAAGATATGCGGAACGAAACGATTTGTAAAAACAACAGCAACGAAGATTGATATCGACCCTCAATTTGACAACGGAACACTTATAACACCACTTTTCAAATTTTACTTGTATCTTGGACTACAAAGTGCAAAAAATCATCGGCTTGATCAATACACACCGCGTAAAATATTCAACATTTTTCATCAGTCTCTTGTTGATGCTAGGTGAGCCGGTGAGGAAAATTACTTTTCTGGTGTGGTAGCCGAGACAATGAAACAGGCTGTTGAAACCGGCTGAAACAGGTTCTTTGCGGCTATCAAATAATGAACCGATCAAAACATACAATGACAAAATATCTTGGTGATGAAAAAACCCCAAACTCTATCAATAACTAGTTCATCAAGAGACTAAATATCGTAGCAAAAAATTTTTATGAAGTCGAACTTGTTGAAGCTACTATAGGGCATCCTGAACCAGTTATACTAGGATTTTTTATACTACAGTATGCCAAATTGAGAATGTTTGAGCTGTATTATAATTTTTTGGATAAATTTTGCGATGTCAACAAATTTGAAGAACTCGAAAAAGACACCGATTCCCTCTATTTGGCTTTGGCGGAAGAAGATTTAGATGAACGTATCCTTCGCTGCAAGCGAGCAGAATGGTCTGAAAAGCGAAGCAAGGACTGTCGAGACAATTTTAGAGCAGATGCGAAAAACAACTTTTCCCACGTACTTGCTGCTCTAAGCATAAAAACCACGGCAAGAGAGAACCAGGATTGTTCAAGGAGCAGTTTAGATGCATCGAAATGCTCAGCCTGTGTAGCAAAACTTATTGCTGTTACGATAGTAAAAGTCAAAAATTTAAGTTGAGCAGTAAAGGACTGAACAAACATGAATTAAAAGACTCTGCAGATTATCCGATGGCAAAGTAGCGACAACTATTGGAGGAGGCAGTGAATTTGAAGTCAACTAACAGAGGATTTAAAAGCGATGTTACCAAATAAATTGTGAAAGATACAATTACATTTCGAATGTCTTAGCTACATCTCAAAAAAGCAAGTAGATTTGATTCTTAACTCAGAATCTGGTTTTGCTGTTCTAACTAAGGATTGGGGGAAATTAATGGCCAACAGTTTGGCAATCAGATGTTTGCCGGTTGAGTGGGTGTTTCAAAGTCTAGAAATGCACTACTTGCTATACATCTGTCAACAAAAAAACATCTAACAAATTTTAAACAGAATGAAGTGAAATGATTTGAATTTAATTTTCAAGATTTATAATCTCTGTGAAACAAAATATGGGAACCATTGTATATTATAATTGAGATTTTGCTGCAAGATAATTGCTTGACCTGAAATGAAAGAGTCGATATGTAAATTTCAGCTCAGAAACAAAACTTTATATAAAATAATGGTGTCTGGCGAGCAAAAATAGATAAACTGAGAACTCTCGAAACTAAATCATTCTCTTGGAAATCATCACTCTGGTCTGATTATCATAAAAAATGCTTGTTTCTTTGTATGAAATTATTGAGCAATTGATTATTATTCTCGCTAAAGCATTGTTTTACGGTGTTGACCTCCCTAGCTCAAAACGGCTAATCAAAAACTGCTAATTGAACAATTTCCATTAATGCAAATTGTTTAACTAGCGTTTTTTTTGATGGCGACAACAAAATTTTTCCAACAGATTTTAAAAATGCCCCCAAAATTTTTTTTGTGTTTTATTTTTCAACCGCAAATCGAATTTTGTACTCAAACAAACCTTCTTCAAAAAACTTTTTCAAAATTTTTTGCGTATAACGAAGTCCTGGATACACTAATAATGAATTTTTTTCCTTTTTGCTTAAGAATTTTTATCAAAAAACCCAAAAAACTCTTATTTTTTTGCATGATTGGTTCATGTATGCCTTGATCATTGTCTGGTAATTTAAAAATTTGAATTTAAAAGAACCTCTTTGAAAATTTTTGCCGAAAGATAAAAGTTTGATACTTTCGTTATATTTACTGTGTCATTGTGTTTTTTGACATTTTAGGCCATTTCCAATGCATTTTCAATTCGAATCTTTGGTTACTCTACGTTTGAGCTACCATTTTTTTTTGTCAATTGTGTTCGGTTACGAACATGACCAAAAAAATTTGAGTTATTAAAATATATAGATCAAAATTTTTGGTTCATGGTAAAATGCTACTCATACAATTTCCATATATTAAAAATTACTAAAAATAGACCTTTCATGCAGTTTTCTGTACTAATGGAATAGCATGAAAAGTGTATGACTAGCATTTTTCCATACATGAAAATTTTATATGGCTGGCAGTTTTGGTCAACCTGGGTCTTTTGAATATTATACGTTGTAACTTATAGACAGCTAAAACAAGAAGCATTTAATTAGAAAAAATATGGCCT
>NC_087071.1:2865364-2962864 GCF_963678635.1 Symsagittifera roscoffensis
TTATCATAAAGTTTTATTCAATTTTTTTAAATGCCTTAAATTAGGTAGAAAGCATTATTACCATACAATGAAATATTAAAATAAGCATTTTTCTCAAAATCTGGCAATACATAACAATCTATTTGCAAAAACGATTTTCCACAAAAAGGTTCTCAAAATTTTTGTAAACTGAAACTATAGTCTGTTTTCCATACTGAGAAATTATTTTAGAAGCGTAATTTTAGAAACAATTTTCCATGTTTGAAATAATAATGTTTTGATAATTTGTATCTATCCAAAAACACACTAACAAATAAGATTTTTTTATAATATCACCCAGAAGGTAAGTGTCACTATCAATCAGATGAACTGCAAATTATGACGTCTTCCGTGTATAATATTGTTCGAGTTTCTTATTTACAGACTTATATAATAAGAAATGTATTATTGTGTATGGCAAGAAGTTAACTTATTGAAAAAAATTTGAAATCAGAAACAGTGACTGTTTATTACAGACATTGGCTTATATTAGCTAATGACAAACAAAAACACTATATATTGAAACTATATCTCAAAACTAAGCGAATGGTTTCCAAATTGGTCTTGAAATTCTAAAATATTGTAAAAAAAAAGTGCTCAAAGAAGAAAAATACTGAAAAGTTGTGCAATGCAAATATACATCACAGTTTATGCTCAGAAAAACAAAACCTTAATCATTAATTTCATTTGAACAAAATAGATCAACTAAGAACAAACTGCATATTTTTTATCCTGATACATGGGACAAGTATGCGCTAATTTATATGGACACCAGAACCTTTTCAATGTGTTTATCAATTGAAATTTTTTATCTTAGATTAGAATAATTTTGTTTTTTTTTGTCACAGATTTCGCCGGCTTGTGTATCTGTTGTATATGGCTGAAAATTTACTATACAACAAACTTCGAAGGTAAAAAGTGTCTTTTCATTGTAGAGATAGGTTCATATTAATTAATAAAAAACGAAAATCCTTGTATTTTATACATTAACATAATTTTTTGTGGGAAAAGTCTGAATACGTTTTAAAAGCAAAATATAATATTTTCCCGGCATTTTTTTTGGTGAAATGCTCGCTTAAGCATAGAAGCGAGTTTGCAAAATAATGAAAAACTATTCTTTTTCTCAACCCGATGATTTTTTAGAAAAACTAATAACACATGTCATTACGTTATTACAAATTTCATTAACACATGTTAATAACACATGTCATTATGTCATTATGTCATTACAAAATGAAAATTCTATGACAATTTTCTGAGGCCATAGTTCCTAAACAACAAAAACTGCCTCAAAATTGATTTGTTTGATCTTTTGGAAAAAAAAAGTTTCGATTGAAAAAAGCTTGTGGTACGATTTCTTTGAACTGTTATCATATCATAAATTTTTGTATAGACATCGTATTTGAAGTTCTATGATAAGTCTTTTTATTCCATCGAGGTCAATCCGGGAAAATTGATATAACGTTCACCAAAGCTAAGCTATTTTTGCTTTTGAAGAAAAATTCGTTGAACGTTTAAAACAGCTGAGAAAAATGCAATCATTTTGAAAAATCTAACCTGAATAACTATTTTGTGACCTTCTGGTTCGTAGGTTGCGTAAGGCTCACTTCTTTCTATTTTCGCTCCAAAATAAGCACCTCCACCGCAAGACTCACCTTTCATATCGCTTAAGTGATTAATGTCGGTGTAAGTACTGTATGCTTGTCCACTTCCAGTAACTTTGAATTGTCTGGTCTGTGAAATAGAGCGCGTGCCATCTTCACTGCTTCCATGAAACCCCACCGCCCACTCATTTGCATTTCCGTTCATCATGATCCAATCTTCGTTCCCTCCATCATATCGGCCCCTGACATGAAGCCCTACTCTTATCCAATTTGAATTTGGCTGATGATAAACCAACCCTCCTCGCACTTGCCTGTCACCTTTCGCTAATGGGAACTCAAAATCACCTCGGCTATCAAAGTCTGACGTCCTCAGACGTAACACATGCAGCAAACCTTTTTCGCGATGGAACTTGGAATCTATAAAAGTTCGCGTTCTTAGACAAGTCGCAAACTGCGCCTGAGAGTATTGCTAAGAACATTATTGAAACCTTTTTAGTATGCCCTTGAAAACTCTGCGCATTTGTCCTAATTTTTGAAGAAAAAAAAGTTGACTTGTCTGACTCTTTTTTGTATAGCTGATTAATTAAAACTTATAAGAAAATAACCGTGAGATTTTCCCTTACCATCCCAGTCCAGCACAAACGCCGATATGAAGTCATCAACACTCATAGCCTGATTTGAAAAATCGTCCACCAAAATGAAAGCTCCATCTGAAAAAGCGATAGAGAAGAAACGCCATTATCGTTACATCAAAATTATAATTACACCAAACATCAACAGCTATCAAGAATAAGGCTCAAATAGTCTTTATGTAATTTATTTGATTGATTTGCTTGTAATCTGGGTCAATGTCGGGAACCTAAGATGTGCCACATTGAACCAAAACTGATAAAGTTTGGACCATCCCGACACAAAACAGCTGTTGCGGGCATTGTGACTCAACATGCGCATGTTTACATACATAGTATTTAAATAAGTTGATATCAGGCAGAAATTATACGAACTCGCAAAGTGACAGTTATGTTATGTTACAACTGCCATCAATGGATCATCAATGCAGATCATCAACAAATCAAAAGATTTATTTTTTATTCAAAAATTCAACATTGCGACAAAAAATGATTTAGTTGTAACTTTGCAAGACAGAAACGTTTCGCGCGAACAAAAAATTACGTTGCAACTTTGTTCGAGTCAAACAGACATATTGCGACGTAGCGTAACCTAACTTGTTTTCACGGTCTTGTGCGAATTTGTGTGACCCATAAAGATGTGTTGCAAGCAGAAAGTTTCTACGTGACTCAAAGCGTATTTGAGTTCAACTGAAAAAATTTGCTGACAAATTCGAAATTTGAACCTAAAACTTGCTTCGGTTGTGTTTTTCTTTATTTAAAACAAGTTTTTCTTTTATGGTTTACGTTTGATTTGAATGTTTCGTAGTTTTCAATTTTTGTGGTAGCGTGTTTGTTGTAGTCCCAACCGCTGTGCTATACTCTTCACTGTGGACCAAGTGTAAGCCTCCTCGTGGCGGTACTGTTAATGATCATTAAATGCAGTGGTCTAGTTTTTTGTGAATTGAAAAAACACGCATACCGGATTACTTTGCTGATAGAATTCTTCTTAATGTTACGCCAGCAAAAAAAATCCGACAAAAAACAGTTCTATCATAAATCCATCATTTGTGGGGCCAAAAAGTATATATGAGCTCATGCAATAAAACCCGAAATTGTGACCATTACTTTCTCTCGAGGTAACCATTCACGTTTAAAATGAGAACATTCATTTGATGAATTTAATTTCTTTAGAAAAATTGGCGGGCCAAATATTTGCTATAATATATACCTTTTTCTTGTGCCACCCTTTGCAAAGCGTCTACAGCTTTTTGTTGATTGCGCTTTAGAGTGGACCGTAAGCGAAGATGCGCTCTTTTTTCCTCAGGCGTAGGTGGCAATCGAAGCACTTTGCTCTTGACTTTCTGAAATGATTCAGACAGACTTTGAACTGATTGAAGAACTTTTTGACCAAGAAGCTGGGAAGAACTGGTTGAATAAATCGTTGGCCTTGTTGCATACCTAATTTGATCTACTGAGGCGCCAGCTTGAGGTGGCTGAAAGGCGCTTTGATGTTGAAGAGCAGTATCATTTGGATAAAGAACGTTTTGACCAAGAGGCTGAGGGAAACTGGTTGAATAACTCGTTGGCCTTGTTGCATACCTAATTTGATCTACTGAGGCGCCAGCTTGAGGTGGCTGAAAGGCGTTTTGATGTTGAAGAGCAGTATCATTTGGATAAAGAACGTTTTGACCAAGAGGCTGAGGGAAACTGGTTGAATAACTCGTTGGCCTTGTTGCATACCTAATTTGATCTACTGAGGCGCCAGCTTGAGGTGGCTGAAAGGCGCTTTGATGTTGAAGAGCAGTATCATTTGGATAAAGAACGTTTTGACCAAGAGGCTGAGAGAAACTGGTTGAATATCTCGTTGGCCTTGTTGCATACCTAATTTGATCTACTGAGGCGCCAGCTTGAGGTGGCTGAAAGGCGCTTTGATGTTGAAGAGCAGTATCATTTGGATAAAGAACGTTTTGACCAAGAGGCTGAGGGAAACTGGTTGAATAACTCGTTGGCCTTGTTGCATACCTAATTTGATCTACTGAGGCGCCAGCTTGAGGTGGCTGAAAGGCGCTTTGATGTTGAAGAGTAGTATCATTTGGATAAAGAACGTTTTGACCAAGAGGCTGAGGGAAACTGGTTGAATAACTCGTTGGCCTTGTTGCATACCTAATTTGATCTACTGAGGCGCCAGCTTGAGGTGGCTGAAAGGCGCTTTGATGTTGAAGAGTAGTATCATTTGGATAAAGAACGTTTTGACCAAGAGGCTGAGAGAAACTGGTTGAATATCTCGTTGGCCTTGTTGCATACCTAATTTGATCTACTGAGGCGCCAGCTTGAGGTGGCTGAAAGGCGCTTTGATGTTGAAGAGCAGTATCATTTGGATAAAGAACGTTTTGACCAAGAGGCTGAGGGAAACTGGTTGAATAACTCGTTGGCCTTGTTGCCTACCTAATTTGATCTACTGAGGCGCCAGCTTGAGGTGGCTGAAAGGCGCTTTGATGTTGAAGAGTAGTATCATTTGGATAAAGAACGTTTTGACCAAGAGGCTGAGGGAAACTGGTTGAATAACTCGTTGGCCTTGTTGCATACCTAATTTGATCTACTGAGGCGCCAGCTTGAGGTGGCTGAAAGGCGCTTTGATGTTGAAGAGCAGTATCATTTGGAGAATGAACTAAAAAAATGATCACCTTTCAATTGATTAGGAGAGTTACGGGGTAAAAACCATAACAAACAATCACCGATTTAAGAATAATTGAAATGTTCTGATAAATATTCCCCAAAACAAAATTTAAACACACGCGTTGACAATTATGAGATTGAACTTGCGTCAAATCAGTTTTTATACCGAATTTGTTTCGCAAAAAGTGATATACGATAAATTATTTTGAAAAGTAAATCAATTTTGAATGGAATAAATGGATTTATCAGAATAAATGGAATTTCAGAAAAAATTGGTTTCATTGCATAACAATGGTTTTAGTCGGATATAAGCGTTATTAACACAACAAAATTCAAGGGTTAACTGTCCCAATTTGGCCAAATTAGCAATACTTAAACTCACATTTTTTTTTACAAATTATGATCACAAGTGAAAAACAAAATTTAGGTTTGAGCTGAAACCGACACTACCTTCTAAAAGATACAAATAAAATCTGTCAAAAAATGCTAGTGAAAAATTCAAACTTTTTCGGGAGAAAAAAACCACCTCGAGCTTGAACAAACCGTCACTTTTTTCGCAAATAGGAACAAAAAACAAAAAATTTCCGGATTCTTCTATAAGGCACTGCCGAAAAACTATGCCTCTTTACGAGTCCAAACTGTGCTAATTGTGAATTGCAAGTGAATGCCACGACAGACAAAAACAAGTTTTTTTGGGAATTCCGCAGCATCCATTTTTTTCTATTTTCTTTGCTGTTGTTTTGGATTCAACGTACAAGTAGCTGAAGTCTCAAAATTGCTTAAACATCAGACCTTTTACAGAATCCGGAACAATTTGTGGGGTCCACAAATAAATTATAATTTATAAGCACAGTAAAATTGATTCAGACAGACTTTGAACTGATTAAAGAACGTTTTGACCAAGAAGCTGGGGGAAACTGATTGAATAACTCGTTGGCCTTGTTGCATAACTATTTAGATCTTTTGAGGCGCCAGCTTGAAGTGGCTGAAAGGCGCTTTGATGTTGATGAGCAGTATAATTTGGATAAAGAACGTTTTGACCAGGAAGCTGGGGGAAACTGGTTGAATAACTCGTTGGCCTTGTTGCATAACTATTTAGATCTACTGAGGCGCCAGCTTGAAGTGGCTGAACGGCGCTTTGATGTTGAAGAGCAGTATCATTTGGATAAAGAACGTTTTGAATAAGAGGCTGAGGTAAACTGGTTGAATAATTCGTTGACCTTGTTGCTTAACTAGTTAGATCTACTGAGGCGCCAGCTTGAAGTGGCTGAAAGGCGCTTTGATGTTCAAGAGCAGTATCATTTGGATAATGAACTTAAAAAATTATCATCATTCAATTGATTAAGAGAGTTACGGGGGTTAAAACCATAACAAATAATCACCGATTTAAGAATTAAGAATAAGTGGATAATTTTGATAGATATTCCCCAAAACAAACTTTAAACACGCGTTGACAAACATGAGATTGAACTTGCGTCAGATCAGTTTTAATACAGAATACGTTTCGTAAGAATTGATATACAAAAAACTATTTAGAAAAGTAAATCAATTTTGAATGTAATAAATGGGTTTATCAGAATAAATGGAATTTGAGAAATATTTGATTTCATTGCATAAAAATGGATTTAACCGGATATACGCGTTATAAACACAACAAAATGCAAGCATTAACTGTCCCAATTTGGCCAAATTAATAATTTTCAAACCCACATTGTTTTACAAATTATGATCACAAAAGAAAACAATTTTAAGTTTGAGCTGAAACCAACAGTACCTTCTGAAATATACAGAGAAAATTTGTCAAAATTGCTAGTGAAAAAGTCGAAATTTTACAGGAGAAGTAAAAAGCACCTCGAGTATGAACAATCCGTCACTTTTTTCGCAAATTGGAACAAAAATCTAAAACTTCCGGATTCTTCTATGAGGCACTGCCAAAAAAATATGCCTCATTACGAGTCCAAACTGTGCTATTTGTGAATTGCAAGTGGATGCCACGACAGACAAAAACAAGTTTTTTGTATAATCCGCATCATCCAATTGTTTTTTTTCTTTGTTGTTGTTTTGGATTCAACGTACGAGTAGCTAAAACAATTTAAGTCTCAAAATTGCTTAAAAATAAGACCTTTTACAGAATCCACAAACAAATTATATTTTAAGAGCATAGTAAAATTGCGCTGCCAAAAAATCAAAATTTTTGAAAAAGCAGCGTATAGCAAAAAAAAACATTTTAAGCAATTTCTCTATTCTGATGTTCAATCAATTAAAAAATATTAAGCTGATGGTGAGTGAAAAACTTTAGGATTAAGGAAGTTAGTCATAAAATTGCACGCTATTTGTGTAAAATTTTTTCAGGGGTTTTTTTCCATTATATCTCCCAACCCCCTTCCACCTGAAAAAAAAAGACTGTACCCCTAGTAGTGACTTTTTGAGGGTTGCTTAGAAATTTCTGAGGAGCGGGGCTACTGTAGAAAAGAACAGTTTTTTATATGAAAATTTGAAGCGCGTAGGTTTGGTATTTGTGTAATTGGACAAGCTGATAGTCAAATTTGCTGTATGTCGGATGCAATAAAAACGATTTTCGATTTGTCAGGAAAGCGTAGAATGCAGAGTTAGACTGTCACTGAACTTCACTTGCGTTCCACTTTTACAATTTCTAAAGCTTCCACTTTTTTTTAACTTTGAGCATTTCTTAGAGCAATGTCTTTGCTGTCGCGAAAAACTTCAAATTAACGAAATCTCATGCTACAGCGAAAATTATAACAAAAAACAGTTGATAAAAAAATTGCTATTAGCCTTAGTGGCATCGGCTACAGCAGTTTTTTTAAGAAATTTTCAATATTGAGCATTACGGGGAAAAACTGTTTTTGTGAATTGTAAGCGGAATCAGCAACAGGGACACTCTTTTTGATCTCCGTTTGTTCCTTTTCTTCTTTGATACAAAGTTTAAAATTTTATAGAATTGTGTCGGGGTAGAAGCCTACATACACCAAAAATTGTACCTATCTCGTTTGCACAGTTTGGCTAGTAATGAGTTTGCAAGACTGGCACTGAAAAAAAATCAAGTTTTCAAATCACAACTTTGCAACGTTAAACTCTGTTAATTGTCTTGTGGCTCAGTAAAAAAGTTGGCAAAGCTACGACCAAAAAAGCTGAAACTGTCAAAGATGTAATTATCATGCTTCTAACATCGTTTGCAAATAAAACAAAAATTTAACTTTTTCTTGAATATTTTTGTAAACCTAACTCAATCAAGACTGGAAAATTCTCGTTTTCAGTGCGTCATTTGGCGTCAATTTAATTTTACTATTGTTATTTTACCTTGCAAAATTGAAGCCCTTGCAAATAACTAAATGATACTAATTAACTTTAAAAAACATCATTAAAAATGTTGTGGTCAAATTTTTTCCCCTACATAGCGCAAAGATATCAAACAAATAGGAAAAAAGACAAAACACGGCAGCAAAATAAAAGCGATTTTTGCAAATCAGATGTTATATTGTCTAGGTTTCAAAGTTCTGTCTGTTAGGCATGAGTCATTGTTTAATTGAAAAATTCTGGCATCGCAGGAACAGTAATCTGAAGTTTTGACATATAATTGATTATAATTAAAATCCTGGTAAATTTTGCTACTTTCAATATTGCTAGACAAGTCAACTGAACGAATAAAGTGGAACTGTATTTTTACCTTGGACATATATCTTTCGCAGATTCTCTATTTTCTTTTGGCAATCTTTGTGTTTGGGGCATCTCTTGCTTTCCAGGGTTTCCAAGAGTTGGCTGTCACTCGATTTGAGGTTTTCATCATCTGTTTGACCACAAATGAAATGTCCGCAAGACAGTTCTAGCATGATTTCCGCAAACTCTCCGCAACTTTCACAAATCAGTAAGCTATTCATTGTTCTTTCGTCTGTCACGAGCAATGAAACTATTTTCTTTGTCGCACAGAGTCAGCTTAAACGTTTTTTTTCTGGCTCAATTTGTTTTTTTTTTGTGTCAACAGGGACATTTTTAACAGTGATTTTTCTGTTTCAGCAGAGATATTTTAACTTATTTTCTGCGTTTAACAATACATATTAAAAAAACAGTGGCCGAACTTTTCAATCTTTCTAATGATGCCTTCGTTTTCAGAGTCGTTATAATTGCTTCAAAACAATCCAATCAAAAAATACTTTCACGCAACTTTTGTGCAATCCCTACTTTTACAATGATGAGATCGCAGAGTTTTTCTATTTAAATATTAATCTGGGCTGACACCCATATTTGAAAACGCTTGTCATAAAACTCAATACACGCAGCATATGGTCGAACTGCTTGTCGTGCAATTTCAGTACATGAAGTTTTCGAGATAAGCAAACACTATACCCTAAAACTTCCAAACATTGAGAATTTTTTCACTTACAAAATCATTTAATTGCTGAAATAAATTTAAATTTTTAAAAAATCGTAAGCAAAATATTCTGTTTTTTGTCTATGACGTGGACCAGGCTCAGTTTGTCATACAAAAGAAACGAAAAAAGTTCATTTAAACTTTTTTATGCTTCCATATGATAAGAAAAAAAATTTTTTCTGTCGAAAAACACTTTTTTCAGCTACAAAATATTTTGAGCTAAAACTTTTTAAGCATGAAGAAATGGTGTTAATAACAAGTTACAAACAGTTATCTTTATTTTTGCTAGCCCTTCACTAATAAAAACAACACAAGAGCTTCAACTGCTAAGCATTTTGAGTGACAACATTCTAGTCAATGACAAAAAATGCGGTTTTAACAGTCGAGATACAAACAGTGATCTTTCTTTCTGCGGACTTTATGTGCAACTTAGCGGAATATAATCCGAATGTTTGCCAATTTGTGCTGTGACTGCCATGTAGCGACCATTCCAGCTGAAATTTCCATCATGAAGATTCATTAAGGTTCAGCCGCAATTAAGGTCAGTGACAGCCGTAATTGCATATCTATAGGTTTCTAAACTACTCAAAAAACTTGTATCGAACTGAAAAATTATGCAAACACAGCTATCGGATATATTGAACGGATTTCTTAAGTTCATGTCAATAATCTTTTCAAAAAGAAAACCTTTAAGGAGTTTTGTAGCTCATGATTGGCTTTTTTTTTCAGGTAAATAGGTCCACTAAAGAAATGATGTAGGTGAGCTTTTCAAGAAATTGAAGTGGAAATTTTGTATAGATGTGATTTTATTTGATTTTAGTAGGCTATTAGAAATAGGAGAATGTTAGCATTTCCAGCTAATTACCAAGAGTATCTTAGTTCTCTGTTCTATTTCAGGTTTCTGTCATCTGCGCACCAGAAATAAAAATGTCCGAAAGAAGGTGCTAGCCGGTTTTCAGCGAATTCTCCGCAATTTTCACAAATCAGTAAGCTATTCATTGTTTTTTCCTCCGTCACGAGCAATGAAATTTACTATTTTGTCGGACATAGTCAGCTTGAACGTTTTTTTCTGGCTCAATTTTTTTTTGTGTCAACAGGGATGTTTTTAACAGAGATATTTCTGTTTCAACAGAGATATTTTCAACTTCAGCGTTTAGCAATGCATATTTGAAAAGTCATTGGCCGAACTTTTCAATCAATCTAATTTTGCCTTCTTTTTTCATAGTTTTTCTATTTAAATATTAATCTGGGCTGACACCCATATTTGAAAACGCTTGTCATAAAACTCAATACACGCAGCATATGGTCGAACTGCTTGTCGTGCAATTTCAGTACATGAAGTTTTCGAGATAAGCAAACACTATACCCTAAAACTTCCAAACATTGAGAATTTTTTTACTTACAAAATCATTTAATTGCTGAAATAAATTTAAATTTTTAAAAAATCGTATGCAAAATATTCTGTTTTTTGTCTATGACGTGGACCAGGCTCAGTTTGTCATACAAAAGAAACGAAAAAAGTTCATTTAAACTTTTTATGCTTCCATATGATAAGAAAAAAAAAATTTTTTCTGTCGAAAAACACTTTTTTCAGCTACAAAACATTTTGAGCTAAAATTTTTTAAGCGTGAAGAAATGGTGTTAATAACAAGTTACAAACAGTTATCTTTATTTTTGCTAGCCCTTCACTAATAAAAACAACACAAGAGCTTCAACTGCTAAGCATTTTGAGTGACAACATTCTAGTCAATGACAAAAAATGCGGTTTTAACAGTCGAGATACAAACAGTGATCTTTCTTTCTGCGGACTTTATGTGCAACTTAGCGGAATATAATCCGAATGTTTGCCATGTGTGCTGTGACTGCCATGTAGCGACAATTCCAGCTGAAATTTCCATCATGAAGATTCATTAAGGTTCAGCCGCAATTAAGGTCAGTGACAGCCGTAATTGCATATCTATAGGTTTCTAAACTACTCAAAAAACTTGTATCGAACTGAAAAATTATGCAAACACAGCTATCGGATATATTGAACGGATTTCTTAAGTTCATGTCAATAATTTTTTCAAAAAGAAAACCTTTAAGGAGTTTTGTAGCTCATGATTGGCTTTTTTTTTTCAGGTAAACAGGTCCACTAAAGAAATGATGTAGGTGAGCTTTTCAAGAAATTGAAGTGGAAATTTTTTATAGATGTGATTTTATTTGATTTTAGTAGGCTATTAGAAATAGGAGAATGTTAGCATTTCCAGCTAATTACCAAGAGTACCTTAGTTCTCTGTTCTATTTCAGGTTTCTGTCATCTGCGCACCAGAAATAAAAATGTCCGAAAGAAGGTGCTAGCCGGTTTTTAGCAAATTCTCCGCAATTTTCACAAATCAGTAAGCTATTCATTGTTTTTTCCTCCGTCACGAGCAATGAAATTTACTATTTTGTCGGACATAGTCAGCTTGAACGTTTTTTTTCTGGCTCAATTTTTTTTTGTGTCAACAGGGATATTTTTAACAGAGATATTTCTGTTTCAACAGAGATATTTTCAACTTCAGCGTTTAGCAATGCATATTTGAAAAATCATTGGCCGAACTTTTCAATCAATCTAATTTTGCCTTCTTTTTTCATAGTTTTTCTATTTAAATATTAATCTGGGCTGACACCCATATTTGAAAACGCTTGTCATAAAACTCAATACACGCAGCATATGGTCGAACTGCTTGTCGTGCAATTTCAGTACATGAAGTTTTCGAGATAAGCAAACACTATACCCTAAAACTTCCAAACATTGAGAATTTTTTCACTTACAAAATCATTTAATTGCTGAAATAAATTTAAATTTTTAAAAAATCGTAGCAAAATATTCTGTTTTTTGTCTATGACGTGGACCAGGCTCAGTTTGTCATACAAAAGAAACGAAAAAAGTTCATTTAAACTTTTTATGCTTCCATATGATAAGAAAAAAAAATTTTCTGTCGAAAAACACTTTTTTCAGCTACAAAACATTTTGAGCTAAAACTTTTTAAGCATGAAGAAATGGTGTTAATAACAAGTTACAAACAGTTATCTTTATTTTTGCTAGCCCTTCACTAATAAAAACAACACAAGAGCTTCAACTGCTAAGCATTTTGAGTGACAACATTCTAGTCAATGACAAAAAATGCGGTTTTAACAGTCGAGATACAAACAGTGATCTTTCTTTCTGCGGACTTTATGTGCAACTTAGCGGAATATAATCCGAATGTTTGCCAATTTGTGCTGTGACTGCCATGTAGCGACAATTCCAGCTGAAATTTCCATCATGAAGATTCATTAAGGTTCAGCCGCAATTAAGGTCAGTGACAGCCGTAATTGCATATCTATAGGTTTCTAAACTACTCAAAAAACTTGTATCGAACTGAAAAATTATGCAATCACAGCTATCGGATATATTGAACGGATTTCTTATGTTCATGTCAATAATTTTTTCAAAAAGAAAACCTTTAAGGAGTTTTGTAGCTCATGATTGGCTTTTTTTTCAGGTAAATAGGTCCACTAAAGAAATGATGTAGGTGAGCTTTTCAAGAAATTGAAGTGGAAATTTTTTATAGATGTGATTTTATTTGATTTTAGTAGGCTATTAGAAATAGGAGAATGTTAGCATTTCCAGCTTATTACCAAGAGTATCTTAGTTCTCTGTTCTATTTCAGGTTTCTGTCATCTGCGCACCAGAAATAAAAATGTCCAAAAGAAGGTGCTAGCCGGTTTTCAGCAAATTCTCCGCAATTTTCACAAATCAGTAAGCTATTCATTGTTTTTTCCTCCGTCACGAGCAATGAAATTTACTATTTTGTCGGACATAGTCAGCTTGAACGTTTTTTTCTGGCTCAATTTACTTTTTGTGTCAACAGGGATATTTTTAACAGAGATATTTCTGTTTCAACAGAGATATTTTGAACTTCAGCGTTTAGCAATGCATATTTGAAAAATCATTGGCCGAACTTTTCAATCAATCTAATTTTGCCTTCTTTTTTCAGAGTCGTTATACTAGCTTCAAAACAATTTAATCAAATAATACTTTCACGCAACTATTGTGCAATCGCTAAATGTACACCGATAAAGCATCTGAAAAATAATTGCTCCGAAAAATTGTTCACAGAATTTTTCTATTTAAATAATAGTCTGGGCTGACACCCATATGTGAAAAAGCTTGTATTAAAACTCAATACACAAAGCTTATGGTGAAATTTTTAACGTGCAATTTCAATATCGGAAATTTTCAAGATAGGCAAACTTTATACTCTGAACGTCCAAACATTGGAAATTTATTTACTTGCAGTATCACTTATTTTGAAATAAGTATGAATGAAAAATCACATGCTAAAAATTGTGACTTTTGCCTATGACGTAGACCAGGCTTAGTTTAACAAACAAAAGAAACGAATGCTCATCCAAATGTTTTATGCGTCCATTTGATAGGAAAAAAATTACTCTGTCGAAAACTTTTTTCAGCTACTTAACGTTTCTAGAGTTGAATTTTTTAGTCACGAAGAAAAATTACTTGGTGCTACTAACAAGTTAAAAACAGTTATCTTTATTTTTGCTAGCCCTTCGCTAAAAATAAACAACAAAAGAGCTTCAACTGCTAAAATGTTTGAGTAACAACTTTCGAGTCACTAACAAAAAATGCGATGTTAACAGTCGAGATACAAACAATGATCTTTCTTTCTGCTGACTTTCGAGTGTAATTTAGCGGAAATATTGACCACTTTTGCAACCATAATCAATATGCTTGACTGTTCGTGCTATGACCGCAGTGTAGCAAAAATTTCAGCTGAAATGTCCATGAATAATGAACTTTAAGGTGCATTAGTGACAGCCGCAATTCCGTAAAAACTTGTACTGAACTGAAAAATTGTGCAAATTAAGCTATCAGATATATTGAACGGATTTTTGAATTTCATGTCAAAAACTAGTTGAAAAAAAAAACCTTTAAAAGTTTCGAAGATCATGCCTGGCTTATTTTTCAGGTAAATAGTTCCACTGACGAAATGAGGAAGATGAGGTTTAAAAATTGAGGGGAACGTTTTTTTGATAGATGTGATTTAGTTTATTTTTAGTTGGCTATTAAAAAATAGCAAACGGTAGCAATTTCAGCTAATTACCAAGAGTAACTTAGTTCTCTCTTCTACTTCGGGTTTCCGTCATCTGGCGGACCACAAGTGCAATGTTTTTAACAAATTCTTTTTCAGCAAGTTCTCTGCAACTTTGACTAATCAGTATACTAGTCATTGCCCTTTCTTTCAGTGCGAGCAATGAAACAATATTTCTACGTACTATTTTTGTCTCAAGGCCAGCTTGGGCGCGTTTTATGGCTCAAAACGTGCGTTTTGTGTCAACAGAGACATTTTTAACTTTAGCACCACCTAAAACGAACGTTTTTGGAAATAAAGAAAAAAGGCATATTTTTTCAATAATTCTAATTTTGCAGTCATTTATGAAGCCGTTATTTATAATTTCTTCGAAACAATCTAACGGCTACGCAGAAGTTGTGCAATTGCTATTTTTACTTTCAACAATAGGAAATAATGGCTCAGATCTCTGTCTTTAGCTTTGAAGAAGTAGGAACATTAACTCCGATAAAAAATCTACAAATGCCGGTTATCAATGATAAAAACTCTCAATAACCATGTTTTATATTCTTCAAATTCTGTTATTGTTTTGATTGCGGACAAAGTTCTTTGTACGCAAGTCTCTGCCATTTTTCTTTGCCGTTATTCTTTGTTGTACTAAGAACTAAGAAAACACCAATTAAAAGCAGCTTCAATTTTTTCTCGCATTATCAAATTTCTGGTTCAACAGGTATTTTTGAACATTTTAACCATAAATTATCTCATGTTTAACCACTTTATGACCACTGATAACTATTTAAACTGTTTCACCACCACATATAGCATTTTTATTTGAACAAAAAAAATAGCCATTTTGTCAAACAATTAGTTTTTGAATTCTTTTTTAAATGCAGTTAGAGTTGCTTTAAAACAATCTACTCTAAAAACAGCTCGACCCGCACCGAAGTTTCTCGGATAAAAATTGATTGTATTGAGAAAATGTTGCACAAAATCTATTTTTTCGCTCTGAAGTCGCCATGAAATTGCAATAAAATTGATTGCTTTCGCCATAAAATTGCAATAAAATCCATTGTTTTTGCCATAAAACTGCCATACAATTGCAACAAAAACTATTGCTACTGCCATGAAATAGCAATAAAATTGATTATGTTGTCAAAAATTTTGATTATGTTGTCAGAAAAATTTATTTTTTTCTTCTTAAAAGCATGCTATTTGAAAACTCAAAACAAAAATTGAATTCAAACCAAACGACACAAATCATGAAAATCATCAGTACAACAAGATTTTTGACACTGTTTATTTTGCGTTGGAGAGAAAATTTGGCGCAATATATCAAAGCGTTATTATCAAAACGACTTTCTTCTTTATAAAAAATTGGTATATGCATAAATAAACCTTTCTGTGTAAACTGTGGACAAGCCAGATATGGCCATACCAGCATATCAAAAACATCGACACATTGTATATCTTTAATTGAAGTCATAAATCAGCACCAAATGCAGTGTGAAGTATGGAAATGTTGCTACGCGCGTTATAACTTCTAAAAAAACTGATAAATTTGCTTTTTCGACGTTAATAAGGATTTGTATGACTTTCAGACGTAAGTGTATCTTTGCGAATTGGCGTATCCATCATTAGGACAATTTTTCAAGGAAAAAGGCAATTTCAAAAAAGTCAATTTCAAGAATAATATAATAAGATGTCCAATAAAAAAGTCCTTAATATACTATCAGATAGAGTGATGGCCGGCGCTTAGAGAAAACTGAGTGCAGAATAGAAAAAATCACTTACCAGTTTAATTAATGATCCCGTGTTCGACAATTGTGCATAATTATAACTGTCCGATGTATTGTATAGTGATTCGAATATGTATATGTGTATGATGTTTAGCAGCTATATTAAAAAGAAAATCCTTGCTCCTGCTGAAACTGCACATTTATTTTTTCAGTTGCTTTCAAACATATGCATCAGGTAATGTAGAAATAAAACAAGCTGTGATCTGCGTTTAGAACCGTACGAACGAAGATCAAAAAATGTTGACAGTGTGCTCTACACTTACCAAAAAATAGTACGTAGGTTTAAAAAAGCAAGTTTCTGCTTTACAAATGCTAAATATGCAATGACATAGCACTTTTTGCTAACTTCATTTAAAGTAGACAAACAATTGGCAATGAAAGGAATGGAAAATATCGACAAATTTTTTATTCTTTAAAAGTTTTCAAATGCTCTACTAACTACAAATGAGGATTCATACATAATAATTGTTTTATGAATACATTTAGGTATATAAAAGCTAATTTTGAGTTCAATTGAAAACCCTCTAATATAAATTACTAAGGTTTTTACAGCAAAAAAAATGAAAATAACATTCTAAAAAGCCCAATGCTTTAGTATAAAAATTAAGCATCGATTAAACGAAGTCGGTAATATATATGGATGAGAAAATGGGTAAACTATTGACCAGATGCTTAATAAGTTCATTAGTTGAAACTATGTCATGCACTGAGAGGAAGCTGGGGGAAGCGTAGCGAAAATCATCAATTAGTTTAATAATGGACCCGTTTTTGATAATTGGGATAAAATAAAATCTTTGAATGTGATGTATATGGACGGCAATTGATTCGATTTCTTGAAACCATCTTTGAGATTTTGTTTCAGGTTTAGAGAAAAATTGAACAAACTACTATTTAAAATTTTCAATTGTTCAATCAAAGTCAACATAGAGCAAAAAAAGGTATCGTTAAAAACTCAATTTTGATTATATATCCTTAGATCGATAAAAAATTTCAAATTGAAGTGAAAAGTATATTTGTATTTAAGATCTTCAGTCAATGAAACGAACGGCAACCTTCCCGCTACAAGCAGAGACTTCTAATACTTTTTTGAAAAAATTTAATTCCGATGGCAGATAAAGATGCCAAACAGTACAGATTGTCAGAAATAAGACACACTCTTATCAAAAGTTTTTGATAGTCTCAAAGAAAACACCATAAGTGCAAAGCTAGAAGCTAAAAATGCTGAATAAATTGGTTGACTAAATTAAACGCTGACTATGCACGGTCTTGCGCTACACCAATTACACTAATGGAAGTTCAATCAGCCTTATTCTTATGAATGTCACCTAATCATTTTAAAAAGAGTTAAACTTTTTGAAAAAAAAACTTCAGCGGCGACAATTGTGTTTCGAAGGGAAAATTTTCATAACTCTGAAAACTCCTGAAAACCGTCTGACTCTTAATGATTTGAAGTAATTTGATAATTATCACTAATAAATTCTTTCTTATCACGATGATTATTGAAACTAGGTTTCTCTGTAATGAAACAGTTTTGTGCAATGGTAAAGGAAGTAAACAAAAAATTTGCTCTTTATTTTGAAATTTCTTTCTTTGACCATGGTTACTTTTGCTAAAATAAAACTGAAATGTTTTTTTTTAATTTGAATTCAAAAAACATGAAAAAAAAAATTTCAGTTTAACATAAGCAAAAATAATTATGTCCAAATAAAGAAACTTTAAAATAAATTACAAAATGATTACAATTGTTCTCAAAACATATCCTTATAATATATAAAACAACTTTGAATTTAATTTTTTGAAGCCAAAGGAAACCAAAATCGTTTTTATGAAACTTTCCTATCAAAATCTTTTTTCTTGACAGTTTGTATTAAGTAGGAAAAAACTCATAATGAAAATTTTATAAATAAAAACGCCTGAAAGATAAGTAAAAACTTTTGAATACGAAAAATAGAATAAATCAGATGAGCATCATATTAGTTAGAACGCAAAAGTATGAACGACCTTTTGTTTTTAACCAAGACAATTATGAATGCCTCATGATAGCATTTTAGAGGCTGCTCGATCGTTACTCCTGAATTTATTTTAAGCAATTTTAAAATTTATTGTTGACCCTGACTTATTTGCTTCGAGCTTCCATGAAAAACTGTAAACAGTAATTTTGAAAAATTTTACCGAGCTCTCACAAAATCAGACCAAAACTTTTTTTATTCAGTTAAAATAATTCAAAAACCAAAAGGACAAGAAGGAAAAAAACTCAGTCGACAAAATGTGATGCATTTTCTGCTGCTGATTTAGCGTTTTCAGAAAAACTATTCTGGTGAGAAGAATACAGGGTGTTTTGATGGCACAAAGCAATAAGTTTGTTTAAGAACATTACGAGGCAAAACTGTGCACTGGATATGCGCACAATTTTGTGTCTGTATGTTCCTGGATTCCAGACACAAGTCTTTAAACATATTAAAATTTTGTCGGAAGGATCAAAGGAAATGAAAGAACAAAAGAAGAACAAAGGGAGCGTCATTGTTGCGGAATCCGCTGACAATGCACAAAATGCACAGTTTGGCCTCGTAATGAAAACTAGTTGAATCAGTTTTCATTGAGCTGTTTGGAAGCAAAAAAAAATCATTTTCAAACTTTGCTTAGCAGTTTGGGAAAAGTTTATTGTGAACCTATCAAACCACTCCCAGAAGCCCAATTAAATCATAGCTAAACAGTTGTCCTAAGTTTGAATAAGACACTTATACTCCACATGGCCACCAAAAAACGTTTGTATCTAAATTGTATGATTACTAAAATTATATTTCAATAAGATGAAACTATTAATTAGGAAACGGTGTCCTTTCTAAAACCCTCCAACACTATGTTCAATTTTGAACAAACTTACCTCAGTCTCCTGACAACATTTTTTGTAGCCGATGATAAATTCCTTTAGAAAACAAGTGTGGATAACATTTAGACACGGAGAGTTTGATAGTTAACAGAAAATACGTCTGACAAAAAAGACCGAATTAAAGTACGACTGGAACATTGAGATTCGCAGACGCATTCAAAATTATTTGTCAATTGTGAACGAGTTAGAAAATGTTGAAAATGTAAAAGAAAAAATATTTGTAGGTGTTTAGTGGACATGCAATCTTTTACTCATTTAACCATTTGGCTGACAGATTAAAGCTTTAGAAAAGTAGCTTACTCAAAACCATTATTAACTACAAGTACTACAAAACCATCTGACCGTCGAAGACTTGTATAGCAATCCAAAACGATATAAGCTTAGTCGAGTCGAGACTTTAGAAAAATACCATGTACTGATTGAAAACTGAACAACTAGACAACAGAAAACAGTGTTACATTTGCAAAAAGAAAGCAAGATGCATTTCAAATCAATAACAAAACCAGCAAAATCAAAGATAAAAATTGAGTCATAGTATGCACAGTCCCCCACAATGAAGTGTCAAAAAAATTGATTAAAATAGATATTTGTTGGCAAAAATGTTGTCTAAATAATCGATTATAGTGGAAAATTTAGACAACGTAATGGATTTTTAATCCAATTTCATCAATTTTTTTTCGAAAAATGAAAATCCATTATAATTCATTTTTTATGTATCCCCTTTACCCCCACGTAACCAACCTCCACCCCCAGCCCCCCCCCCCCCCCGCCCACCCCACAATACCCACAATCCCTCCTTTTGCGCATTTAAACCCAAACCACCGCCTTCCTACGCGTTAACCAAACCCCACACTAAACACCCCTAGCGGGACAGGCAACTGTAATTGGGGTGAACGTGAGGGGGACTTGATGTGTGATCTAAAGGTAACATTTCGTAAATTCTCAGAAACTCTATTGAAAAAAGGAAAAAAATGAAATTTAGCGAGAGAACAAAATAAACTTTAATTCAACAATATTATGAAAACGCGAAAACAACACACAAAAAGATTTCATTAAATGGATTTTGATTGCATTATAATCGATTAAAATTGATTAATTTTTTGATAAAAATTTCTTGAAAATAATCGATGATAATTGATTATAAACGATTATATTGGGACTTTATTGCTCAAAAATAGTATCACTATAATTCATTTTCAATCGATTATAATCAATTATAATCAATTATTTTTAATATTTTCCAGAGACTGACAAGAAAAATCCAATTTGATCGATTATTATCCATGAAACTTCAGTGGTTGGACACAGCTATTGTGCAATTGCTATTTTTTCATTGATCAAGCATCTCAGAGGAATTATTACAAATCTTATCTATTCGCAAAATAACATGTCGTGACCTCCGCGCATCGAATTGTTCATCGAACATTCAGATACACGGACCCACGCAATTTTGCACGCGCCGAGCTTTAGGTTTTTTTATGCTTCCGTTTGATGGAATGAGTTATCTTCTGTCAGAGAACTGGGCAGATTTTACAAAAAAAAATAGTTGAAACTTCTTACCATATACAAACAATCGTTTGTATCTTTAGTTCTGAGTTTTTTATGCAATATTATCTCTGGTCAATAATCCGCTAATGAAAAATTTCCACGAAGTTTCTTCACAGCAACTGGCTGTGATGCCGGCTCCAAACATACTTCGAAAAAAAAAGTTTTAAAAAAAGACGATGATCATTCCTGCCAGATATATCACGTAAATGGGTTCAATGGAGCTTCACTGAATGTGAGGTAGAGACTGTAAAAGAAACCTTTAAAGTTTGACATAGAAGCCGTAAGTGGAATTTGCAAGGTTATTACACAAAAAGTTCCAAATGCACCTTATAACCAACAATTTCCTATTTTGTTCGCCAAACAGTTATTAATGGTTTAAAATAATACTGGCAAGGACTGCCAAGACCAGATAACTACAAAACAAACAAGGATAGCCGTTTACTTTGTATAGAATGTTCTGTATTAATGCAATATAGCATTAAAGTTGAAAGTATAGTATAAAATCAGTATAGTTGCTTAGAAATATCAGCTACATAGCACAGCATATACATAGTTTGTTCCGAGGGTTCCGTGGGTTCGATTCTCAGCTAAGCCGTTTCATTTGAGAGTCCTATTTGAGCCGAACCTGTTAGAACATAAAATACTAAAATTTTTATCGGTTTAAAATTGTTTTGCAATTGAGTTTCTGTTAATTAAACTTCGTGAACTAAGAATGAATTCAATGTGAAAAAACACATAAATCACACCATATTAGCGCATGAACAAGCCCACTTTCAAACTTGATATGTGTAATGTTGTTGCTAACTCCGTGCAATATGATTCTCTTGAATTAAGCCGATTCTGTTTCCTGATTTTTTTTCGAGTTTTAAAAACGGGCAGAATATTTTGGTGCCGCGACTCGGGAACACACGATTGAGGACCGACCCGAACACGTTTAGTGCGACCTCAAATTGAATCAGGGAACGACCGCTGCACAATTTTGTGCTTCCTCATTCTCCAAATCAAAGAGTTCTTCACAATTTCGTATGAGCTCAAGTCGAAAACGGTGAAAACCACCCCTAGTCAAAACACAGCCGACAACCCAGAAGAACGACATCGCAAAAGGCCGAAAATGTTTTTTTTGTGGATTCTTGGTCAACTTTTCTTCTGAAGCTCGGTGAACTCCCTGCAAAAAATTTGTAAGATCGAACCTGTGTTTTCAACTAACTTTCAGACTCTAATTTGTGCTAGTCTTTTAACCAAAAAAAAAGCTACTTTTTTATTATCAGTGCTTTAAAATAATATACGATGTTATTGATTGCAAACCGTTAAAGACCCCTTTAGATACCCTAATACTCGTTCATACCCAGTACCCTAGTACCCAGGAAAGTCTCGAACCCGAAAAAATTGTGACAAAAAAAAATTCCAGAAGTTTTCCAAAAAGTTTTCGCAAAAATTTTTGCGAAAAAAAAAATCTCGAAAAAAAAATTATACTAATTTTTCCCAAAATTTACAATGACAAAAAAAATTTTGCCCGAACTTAGAGCAAAACCGGAAAACACCGTTTTCGTCTCGCTCGTTCAGCCCTTAAAAGCGTCATTCGTGTCGAGCAAGTTTTTTGAGTGAATCCCTACCTTGGTTTCCTCCAGGGGTTGGATAATCTTTAAAAATTTAAACCCGAACAAACTCGGCGAAGTGCAGCGCGTTTTCAACGGTGCTTCTAAGTTTCACGGTAAATCACTGAATAACTCCCTTCTCGTCGGCTCCGATCTGCTTCAGGAACTGTTATTCGTTTTAGTGCGCTTCCGAGAGCACAATTACGCAGTTTCAGCAGTTATCGAAGGCTTGTTTATGCAGGTCGGTTTACAGATGTGAGTGTATTTCAGTATACAAGGCATATACGTTAAGCAAAAGATTCTCCTTCATGTGCTAACTATGCTCTTCGTCAAACAGCCGTGCTAAAAAACTTTTACATGGATGACTACCTTGGATCTCGGAAAAATCCAGAAACTGCTTTAACGTTAAGTCGCAGTTAAGTTGAACTGCTTAAGTTGGGTAGGTTTAAACTTCCAAAATTTATAAGCAACGTTTCTAATTTGTCCTTGAAACTAAATCCTTGAAAACGTCTGACAAAAAAGACCAAATTAAAGTACAACTGGAACACTGAGATTCGCAGACGCATTCAAAATTATTTGTAAATTGTGAACGAGTTACAACATGTTGAAAATATAAAAGAAAAAATTTTGTAGATGTTTAGTGGACATGCAATCTTTTACTCATTTAACCATTTGGCTGACAGATTAAAGCTTTAGAAAAGTAGCTGACTCAAAACCATTATTATCTACAAGTACTACAAAACCATCTGACCGTCGAAGACTTGTATAGCAATCCAAAACGATATAAGCTTAGTCGAGTCGAGACTTTAGAAAAATACCATGTACTGATTGAAAACTGAACAACTAGACAACAGAAAACAGTGTTATTTTTGCAAAAAGAAAGCAAAATGGATTTCAAATCAATACAAAACCAGCAAAATCATAGATAATTATTGAGTCATAGTATGCACAGTCCCCCACAACGAAGTGTCAAAAAAAATTGAATAAAATGGATATTTGTTGACAAAAATGTTGTCTAAATAATCGATTATAGTGGCAAATTTAGACAACGTAATCAATTTTAATCCAATTTTTTCAATTTTTTTCGAAAAATTAAAATCCATTATAATCCATTTTTCACGTATCCCCCTTACCCCCACGTAACCAACCTTCCCCCCGCCCAACCCACAATACCAACATCCCCTCCTTTTGCGCTTTTAAACCCAAACCACCCCCTTCCCATGCAATAACCAAACCCCCACAAAACACCCCTACCGGGACAGGCAACTGTAATTGGGGTGAACGTGGGGGGGGGGGGTTTGGTGTGTGATCTAAAGGTTACACATCGTTAATTCTCAGAAACTCTATTGAAAATAGGAAAAAATGAAATTTAGCAGAGAACAAAACAAATTTTAATTCAACAATATTATGAAAACGTGAAAACAACACACAAAAAGGTTTCATTAAATGGATTTTGATTGCATTATAACTGATTAAAATTGAATATGTTTTTTTATAAAATTTTCTTGAAAATAATCGATGATAATTGATTATAATCGATTATATTGAGACTTTATTGCTCAAAAATAGTATCACTATAATCCATTTTCAATTAACTATAATCAATTATAATCAATTATTTTTAATATTTTCTAGAGGCTGACAAAAAAAATCCAATTTGATCGATTATTATCCATGAAACTTCAGTGCTTGGACACAGATATTGTGCAATTGCTATTTTTTTATTGATCAAATATCTCAGAGGAATTATTACAAATCTTATCTATTCGCAAAATAACATGTCGTGACTTCCGCGCATAGAATTGTTCATCGAACATTCAGATACACGGACCCACGCAATTTTGCACGCGCCGAGCTTTAGGTTTTTTTATGCTTCCGTTTGATGGAATGAGTTATCTTCTGTCAGAGAACTGGGCTGATTTTACTAAAAAAAAATAGTTGAAACTTCTAACCATATACAAACAATCGTTTTTATCTTTAGTTCTGAGTTTTTTATGCAATATTATCTCTGGTCAATAATCCGCTAAAGAAAAATTTCCACGAAGTTTCTTCACAGCAACTGGCTGTGATGCCGGCTCCAAACATACTTCGAAAAAAAAAAGTTTTAAAAAAAGACGATGATCATTCCTGCCAGATATATCATGTAAATGGGTTCAATGGAGCTTCTCTGAATGTGAGGTAGAGACTGTAAAGGAAACCTTTAAAGTTTGACATAGAAGACATAAGTGGAGTTTGCAAGCTTATTACACAAAAAGTTCCAAATGCACCTAATAACCAACAATTTCCTATTTTGTTTGCCAAACAGTTATTAATGGTTTAAAATAATACTGCCAAAGACTGCCAAAACCGGATAAATACAAAACAAACAAGGATAGCCGTTTACTTTGTATAGAATGTTCTGTATTAATGCAAAATAGCATTAAAGTTGAAAGTATAGTTTAAAATCAGTATAGTTGCTTAGAAATATCAGCTACATATCACAGCGTATACATAGTGCGTTCCGTGGGTTCGATTCTCAGCTATGTCGTTTCATTTGAGAATCCTATTCGAGCCGAACCTGACAGAACATAAATTACTAAAATTTTTATCGGTTCAAAATTGTTTTTCATTTGAGTTTCTGATAATTAAATTGCGTGAACTAAGTATGAATTCAATGTGAAAAAACACATAAATCACACCAAATCAGCGCATGAACAAGCCCATTTTTAAACTTGATATGTGTAATGTTGTTGCTAACTCCGTGCAATATGATTCTCTTGAATTAAACCGATTCTGTTTCCTGATTTTTTTTCGAGTTTTAAAAATGGCCAGAATATTTTGGTGCCGCGACTCGGGAACACACGATTGAGGACCGACCCGAACACGTTTAGTGCGACCTCAAATTGAATCAGGGAACGACCCCTCCACAATTTTTTGCTTCCTCATTCTCCAAATCAAAGAGCTCCTCAAAATTTCGTATGAGCTCAAGTCGAAAACGGTGAAAACCACCCCTAGTCAAAACACAGCCGACAACCCAGAAGAACGACATTGCAAAAGGCCGAAAATGTTTTTTTTTGTGGATTCTTTGTCGACTTTTGCTCTGAAGCTCGCTGAACTCCCTGCAAAAAAATTGAACGATCGAACCTGTGTTTTCAACTAACTTTCAGACTCTAATTTGTGCTAGTCTTTTAACCAAAAAAAGCTAATTTTTTGATTATCAGTGTTTTAAAATAATATACGATGTTATTGATTGCATACCGATAAAGACTCCTTTAGATACCCTAATACTCGTTCATACCCAGTACCCTAGTACCCAGGAGAGTCTCGAACCCGAAAAAATTGTGACAAAAAAAATTCCAGAAGTTTTCCAAAAAGTTTTCGCAAAAATTTTTTCGAAAAAAAAAGTTCTCGAAAAAAAACTAAACTAATTTTTCCGAAAATTTACACTGACAAAAAAATCGTTTGCCCGAATTTAGAGCAAAACCGGAAAACACCGTTTTCGTCTCGCTCGTTCAGCCCTTAAAAGCGTCAATCGTGTCGAGCAAGTTTTTTGAGTGAATCCCTACCTTGGTTTCCTCCAGTGGTTGGATAATCTTTGAAAAATTAAACCCGAACAAACTCGGCAAAGTGCGGCGCGTTTTGAACGGTGCTTCTAAGTTTCACGGAAAATCACTGAATAAATCCCTTCTCGTCGGCCCCGATCTGCCTCAGAAACTGTTATTCGTTTTATTGCGCTTTCGAGAGCACAATTACGCAGTTTCAGCGGTTATCGAAGGCTTGTTTATGCAGGTCGGTTTACAGATGTGAGTGTTTTTCAGTATACAAGGCATATATTTTAAGCGAAAGATTCTCCTTCATGTGCTAACTATGCTCTTCGTCAATCAGCCGTCAACACCCAAGATCGTTACCCCGAAGCCGATTACGCCGTGCTAAACAACTTTTACATGGATGACTACCTTGGATCTGTGAAAAATCCATAAACTGCTTTCACGTTAAGTCGCAGCTAAGTTGAACTGCTTAAATTGGGTGGGTTTAATCTTCCAAAATTTATCAGCAACGTTCCTAATTTGTCCTTGAAATTAAATCCCCCTAAGACCAGCGCTAACAACAGTAAGGAAATTCTTACCGCTGCGATTAGTCCGGAAACCGCATCGCATGTTCTCGGTCTCAAATGGGACCTAGTCACCGATACGTTGGTTGTGAGCAGAGGAGTTAACTGCGAACTCGAGGAATCTGTTACACAGCGATCGGTTCTTAGTTTTGTGTCCTCTATGTTCGATTCCAAAGGTCTTGTCGCCCCGTATACCTTATGCGCAGGTTTGTTACTGAAAGATATCTGGAGATTGAGTGGCCAACAGTGGGACTACCCACTGCCAAATGAGTTTTGCCGCAGATTCACTGAATGGCACTCCGCGCTTGCCGATTTTAGGTGAGCTCAAAATACCTCGTTTTGACTTCCCAGTAGATGAGGTTGAGCTGCACAAGTTCGGTGATAGCTCTTTGGACGTTTTCTGTTCTGTAGCATTCCTTCGAGCTCAGAAAAACGCCTATTCTAGATGTCAACTAGCGTTTGTCTTCGGTAAAGCAAGAGTAGCCCCGTTGAAGATGCTTTCAATTCCGAAGTAAGAACTTCAAGCTGCGCTTCTTGCTAGTCGCCTGAAGGATGATATCGAGAAAGGTCTGACACTGAGTATTTCCAAAGTGTTCATGTGGATTGACAGCACTACAGTCCTTCAGTGGTTGAACTCGACAAGCAAACAGCCCGTCTGGCGACAACATCAATTGAACAATGGTTTCATGTTTTGAGTGAAACCAACCCCGCTGACACCCGAACCAGAGGTATTATCAAGCATAGCAGTTGGGTAATCGACCCTTCCTTTTTGAAAACTTCTGGCCTTTCAATCCAAATAGCGAAGTTACTGATAAAGATAGACTGGATGGTCCGGTCTACGATCTAAATGAAGGTTTAGAGGTCTCTTCAAACTTTCCGTGCACTGCAGTTTCGACTGACTTTGCCCACCCTTGGGAAGAGTATGGCTCGTTCTCCAAGATAAAGCGGCTGGTCGCAAATATGTTGAGACTCTCACCTAGCAAAACAATTCAGATCGCCAGATAAGGCCATCATTGATCCAGCATAACTTGTCATTACAGTGGAAAAACGTTTGCACCTTTTTCAATTAGAGTCATTCCCACCTGAATGTAAGAATTAGAAGCTGGAAAACATGTAAAAACATCTAGCCGTATATCATCTCATCCGCCTTTTTGTCGGACCGAAAGGTTTAAACAGATCTACCTGCTGTATCCAACGTCTCTCCGCAACCGATTCGAAACTCGCCTAATCCGATTGATTCTCCTTTTTTATCACATTATTCACGAACATCAGTCCGTCGACTACCTTCGTTCCGTCATTCATCAACAATTTGTTGTAATACACTTGAGATCTGCACTAAGAGTTATTGAAACACATTCCGTATGCTGTAGAAAGCGCAAAGCGAAAACCGTTACTCCAATGATGTCTCACTTTCCCGTGGAGCGTCTAGGTTACCGCCAGCCACCGTTCTCGAACTGCGGCATCGATTATTTTGGATCATTTCAGGACATCATTCGTCGATCTTCCGAGAAACGCTGATGTTTTCTATTTACTTGCTTATAGACTCGCCCAATTCAATTTGAGTTGGTTCCATCCATGGACACAAGTTCATGTGTGGTGGCTATTGAGCGCTTTTTTTCTAGGCGAGGAACACCCTCAATTATTTGGTCGGATAACGGAACAAACTTTATAGGAGCCGAAAAAGAGCTTCTTATGTGCATCAAAAATTGGAATGCAGAAGCTCCACTGTCGCTCATACACAAAGGCATTAAGTAGAAGTATAATCCGCCAAGTGCACCACATCAAGGTGGAGCATGGAAGCGAATGGTGCGCAGTTGTGAGAGCGTGTTTTATACAATCTTAGGGTCAAGAAAGTTGACCTATGAGATTTTGAACACAACCATGTGCCTAGTTGAAGGTTCAATAAACGCCCGTTTGCTCGCCCATGTTTCTGACGACACAGATAGTCATGAGGTTTTAGATGTGCTGATCATTTCCTTTTAGATCAGCACAGTCTAGCGTTTCCGTCTTTAAGGTCGAGTTAGAACTATTCTCACTCTAAACGCTATGCCCGTGCGCAGTCGTACGCAAACGCAGTTTGGCAGCGATGGTTAGGCGAGTACGTCCCTACACTCAATAAAAGAGTTAAGAGGCATGCTCCT
Organism: Symsagittifera roscoffensis; assembly: GCF_963678635.1. Taxonomy (NCBI): domain Eukaryota; kingdom Metazoa; phylum Xenacoelomorpha; order Acoela; family Convolutidae; genus Symsagittifera; species Symsagittifera roscoffensis. Next base: position 2,893,820 of record NC_087071.1, read on the forward strand.
ACCGAAGATTTTTTGAAAACGGGAGATATGGTGTGGTTAGTTGAATCCACTAGCCCTGGATGGTCTAGGCGAGGAACACCCTCAATTCTAGGCGAGGAACCTAGACAACTAGCAATCATAATGTCGCTAGACTACGGCAAAGTCAACACCGCCCGCTCTGCAAACCTAAGGACTGTTTCCGGAAACTACACTCGGCCGCTCGTTAAGCTCGTTCCGGTTCTCGCTTCTTCGGGGGTGGAGGATGTTAATGCAATATAGCATTAAAGTTGAAAGTATAGTATAAAATCAGTATAGTTGCTTAGCAATACCAGCTATATAGCTCAGCGTATACATAGTGCCCTCCTTGGAGTTCGGCGTGGGTTCGATTCTCAGCTAAGTCGTTTTATTTGAGAATCATATTTGAGCCGAACCAGACAGAGCATAAAATACTAACATTTTTATCGGTTCAAAATTGTTTTGCAATTGAGTCTCTGTTAATTAAACTGCCTGAACTAAATTACTATTGAAGAAGAATCACGAGACTTAGATGAAATTTCACGAAATACTAAATATTCGATTCCGATTCCGCCTTTTTGATTCAAATTAGGTATATATCTTTCTTTAATCAGAACATATTCCTGCAAAGATTTTTTGAAGTCACTATTCATAATAGGAACCCTAAGCTAAATGGCCATAGCTTAAGCAAACTTTAGCGTACGCTTACTGGAGCTTTTTTTGGTGCAAAAAGTTTTGCAGCTTGAAAAAAAATGGTTGATCTGGGTCAAATCAAAACTAATTCAGAAAAATAATTTATTCAGTAATTTTATGTTTGAAAAAATTATCGCAAAATCAAAAAATTGATACAAACCGCGAGTCAAATTGAAAAGAAGTTAATTAAACAAAATCTGTGGGAAATATTCTAAAGCCGGTGTATTGGTTATAAGACATTTTCAAATTTGCTTTCTTTTTTTTTTAAAGTATCAAAATTTGGCAAGAAAAAGCTTTTAAAAAATAAAAGTCCGAGTAAGCAGACTTACAAATTTAAATAAGCAAACTTACGAAAAATCTGACGGTTACCGATCTGTTGCTTATTAGCTGCTTTTGGAACTCAACCCTGAAAATTTTTCGTTTTCGAAAAAAAAAATCCCTTATTTGGATAAAAATATCTTGAACTATGTCATATACAAAAGTTTTTATACAAGCATTTTTTATATACACGACATTTTTCAAATTATTTATGCACAAAAAAAATGAATTTATTCAAAAAAAAACCTTTTGGGTTGAACTCCAATGCAGCAAACATAGCAGTAAAACCAGGCCCAATGTTGCTTAACTTCGGTGATCGGACGAGAACCGGTGCATTCAACATGGTATGGTCGTAGGCATTTGAGTTACTTCGCTTTCATTTATAACCTTACTAGCATATGTCTATGTACACTACTTTTAAAACACTCGCCCTCGCGCGAGAGTAAAAATATGCTCTTATACCATGTAAAATTTTGCACGCTCACGTTATAATTTATGCATTTCAAACAAAATTTTGAAAATTGACATTGTTTGGAATTTTTTTGGCCCAATGTGTTTTATGGCCAAATCGGCTGGTCAAAACCTATGGAGCGTGTACAAGGTGCCTTGAATGACCATCCATGGCATGAGAGCCGCACATTCACTGTAAGTGGCATATGATTGAATACCAGCCAGGATACTGTCAGTTGCTTTTAGCCTAATTGTTGTGATAAACTTATTAAATAGGTAAGTATTCAAATCTGTTTGATAAGTTTTCTTTGAATGCACTCTGCGACAGCAGAGGGCAGCCCAATTCTCTTGAAAAACGCAAGAAAAAAAATTGCACCAATTTAAAAATTAGCTTTTAGGCCGATTTTCGTCCAAAATGGCCGAATTTCGGGTCCCCCCAAATTTTCAACTGATGATTACTCCACGTACACTTGAGCTACAAACGTCGTTTTGGGCTCGTTGGAATTTTCCTGAGCTCAAACTTATGAAACGAGATGAAAAAATGAACTTTGAACGAAAACAAAAACAAAAATTCTGATGATTTCATTTTTTGCACCACGCTCGATTAGGCTTTACTTTTTGACATGACCGAACTTTAAACAGCAATAACTCTTAGCGCATAAAAGTAAAAGAGTTACTTTTGCTTTAAATAAAAGCCTACAACACCTGGTGTTCCCAGGCGGTCTCCCATCCAAGTACTTACCAGGCCCAATGTTGCTTAACTTCGGTGATCGGACGAGAACCGGTGCATTCAACATGGTATGGTCGTAGGCATTTGAGTTACTCTGCTTTCATTTATATCCTTACTAGCATATGTCTATGTACACTACTTTTAAAACACTCGCCCTCGCGCGAGAGTAAAAATATACCATGTAAAATTTTGCACGCTCACGTTTATAATTTATGCATTTCAAACAAAATTTTGAAAATTGACATTGTTTGGAATTTTTTTGGCCCAATGTGTTTTATGGCCAAATCGGCTGGTCAAAACCTATGGAGCGTGTACAAGGTGCCTTGAATGACCATCTATGGCATGATAGCCGCACATTCACTGTAAGTGGCATATGATTGAATACCAGCCAGGATACTGTCAGTTGCTTTTAGCCTAACTGTTGTGATAAACTTATTAAATAGGTAAGTATTCAAATCTATTTGATAAGTTTTCTTTGAATGCACTCTGCGACAGCAGAGGGCAGCCCAATTCTCTTGAAAAAAGCAAGAAAAAAATTGCACTAACTTAAAAGTTAGCTTTTAGGCCGATTTTCGTCCAAAATGGCCGAAATTCGGGTCCCCCCAAATTTTCAACTGATGATTACTCCACGTACACTTGAGCTACAAACGTCGTTTTGGGCTCGTTGGAATTGTCCTGAGCTCAAATTTATGAAACGAGATGAAAAAATGAACTTTGAACGAAAACAAAACAAAAATTCTGATAATTTCATTTTTTGCACCACGCTCGATTAGGCTTAACTTTTTGGCATCACCGAGATTTCAAAAGCTTATAACTTTGTGTTGGACCGACGAAATCGGTTAATTTTTTCAGTCCCCAAGATTTGACTATGATCTTACGAGCCAAATAATAAAATTTGGAAATTTTAAAATTTTTGGGCAAGTTATGGCCGTTCGCGCAATTCACCAGGCTCGATTGGGCTTATTTTTTTGACATCACCGAAATTCAAAAGGCTACAACTCAAAGACCCCAAAAGTTATCTCCAATATTTTTGACCAATCAGCAGCTGATTGTACACAAAATTGATACTGCAAAAGACATTTTTCGGTTTTCTATTGTTTTGGACAAAATTTGACCCATTGAAAATTTTTGCACCACGCTCGATTAGGCTTTACTTTTTGACATGACCGAACTTTAAACAGCAATAACTCTTAGCGCATAAAAGTAAAAGAGTTACTTTTGCTTTAAATAAAAGCCTACAACACCTGGTGTTCCCAGGCGGTCTCCCATCCAAGTACTAACCAGGCCCAATGTTGCTTAACTTCGGTGATCGGACGACAACCGGTGCATTTAACATGGTATGGTCGTAGGCATTTGAGTTACTCCGCTTTCATTTATATCCCCACTAGCATATGTCTATGTACACTACTTTTAAAACACTCGCCCTCGCGCGAGAGTAAAAATATACCATGTAAAATTTTGCACGCTCACGTTATAATTTATGCATTTCAAACAAAATTTTGAAAATTGACATTGTTTGGAATTTTTTTGGCCCAATGTGTTTTATGGCCAAATCGGCTGGTCAAAACCTATGGAGCGTGTACAAGGTGCCTTGAATGACCATCTATGGCATGATAGCCGCACATTCACTGTAAGTGGCATATGATTGAATACCAGCCAGGATACTGTCAGTTGCTTTTAGCCTAACTGTTGTGATAAACTTATTAAATAGGTAAGTATTCAAATCTATTTGATAAGTTTTCTTTGAATGCACTCTGCGACAGCAGAGGGCAGCCCAATTCTCTTGAAAAAAGCAAGAAAAAAAATTGCACTAAGTTAAAAGTTAGCTTTTAGGCCAATTTTCGTCCGAAATGGCCGAAATTCGGGTCCACATAAATTTTCAACTGATGATTACTCCACGTACACTTGAGCTACAAACGTCGTTTTGGGCTCGTTGGAATTGTCCTGAGCTCAAATTTATGAAACGAGATGAAAAAAATGAACTTTAAAAAAAAAAAAATTTTGATAATTTCATTTTTTGCACCACGCTCGATTAGGCTTAACTTTTTGGCCTCACCGAGATTTCAAAAGCTTATAACTTTGTGTTGGACCGACGAAATCGGTTCATTTTCTCAGTCCCCCAAGATTTGACTATGATCTTACAATCCAAATAATAAAATTTGGAAATTTTAAAATTTTTGGGCAAGTTATGGCCGTTCGCGCAATTCACCAGGCTCGATTGGGCTTATTTTTTTGACATCACCGAAATTCAAAAGGCTATAACTCAAAGACTCCAAAAGTTATCTCCATTATTTTTGGCCTATCAGCAGCTGATTGTACACAAAATTGATACTGCAAAAGAAATTTTTCGGTTTTCTATTGTTTTGGACAGAATTTGACCCATTGAAAATTTTTGCACCACGCTCGATTAGGCTTAACTTATTGACATCACCGAACTTTAAACAGCAATAACTCTTAGCGCATAAAAGTAAAAGAATTACTTTTGCTTTAAATAAACGCCTACAATACCTGGTGTTCCCAGGCGGTCTCCCATCCAAGTACTAACCATGGCCAAATGTTGCTTAACTTCGGTGATCGGACGAGAACCGGTGCATTCAACATGGTATGGTCGTAGGCATTTGAGTTACTCCGCTTTCATTTATATCCTTACTAGCATTTGTCTATGTACACTTCTTTTAAAAATACTTGCCCTCGCGCGAGAGTAAAAATATGCTCTTATACCATGTAAAATTTTGCACGCTCACGTTATAATTGATGCATTTCAAACAAAATTTTGAAAATTGACATTGTTTGGAATTTTTTTGGCCCAATGTGTTTTATGGCCAAATCGGCTGGTCAAAACCTATGGAGCGTGTACAAGGTGCCTTGAATGACCATCTATGGCATGATAGACGCACATTCACTGTAAGTGACATATGATTGAATACCAGCCAGGATACTGTCAGTTGCTTTTAGCCTAATTGTTGTGATAAACATATTAAATAGGTAAGTATTCAAAACTATTTGATAAATTTTCTTTGAATGCACTCTGCGACAGCAGAGGGCAGCCCAATTCTCTTGAAAAATGCAAGAAAAAAAATTGCACCAATTTAAAAATTAGCTTTTAGGCCGATTTATGAAACAAGATGAAAAAATGAACTTAGAACGAAAAAAAAACAAAAATTTTGATAATTTCATTTTTTGCACCACGCTCGATTAGGCTTAACTTTTTGGCCTCACCGAGATTTCAAAAGCTTATAACTTTGTGTTGGACCGACGAAATCGGTTAATTTTTTCAGTCCCCAAGATTTGACTATGATCTTACGAGCCAAATAATAAAATTTGGAAATTTTAAAATTTTTGGGCAAGTTATGGCCGTTCGCGCAATTCACCAGGCTCGATTGGGCTTATTTTTTTGACATCACCGAAATTCAAAAGGCTATAACTCAAAGACTCCAAAAGTTATCTCCATTATTTTTGGCCTATCAGCAGCTGATTGTACACAAAATTGATACTGCAAAAGAAATTTTTCGGTTTTCTATTGTTTTGGACAAAATTTGACCCATTGAAAATTTTTGCACCACGCTCGATTAGGCTTAACTTATTGACATCACCGAACTTTAAACAGCAATAACTCTTAGCGCATAAAAGTAAAAGAATTACTTTTGCTTTAAATAAACGCCTACAATACCTGGTGTTCCCAGGCGGTCTCCCATCCAAGTACTAACCATGGCCAAATGTTGCTTAACTTCGGTGATCGGACGAGAACCGGTGCATTCAACATGGTATGGTCGTAGGCATTTGAGTTACTCCGCTTTCATTTATATCCTTACTAGCATTTGTCTATGTACACTTCTTTTAAAAATACTTGCCCTCGCGCGAGAGTAAAAATATGCTCTTATACCATGTAAAATTTTGCACGCTCACGTTATAATTGATGCATTTCAAACAAAATTTTGAAAATTGACATTGTTTGGAATTTTTTTGGCCCAATGTGTTTTATGGCCAAATCGGCTGGTCAAAACCTATGGAGCGTGTACAAGGTGCCTTGAATGACCATCTATGGCATGATAGACGCACATTCACTGTAAGTGACATATGATTGAATACCAGCCAGGATACTGTCAGTTGCTTTTAGCCTAATTGTTGTGATAAACATATTAAATAGGTAAGTATTCAAAACTATTTGATAAATTTTCTTTGAATGCACTCTGCGACAGCAGAGGGCAGCCCAATTCTCTTGAAAAATGCAAGAAAAAAAATTGCACCAATTTAAAAATTAGCTTTTAGGCCGATTTATGAAACAAGATGAAAAAATGAACTTAGAACGAAAAAAAAACAAAAATTTTGATAATTTCATTTTTTGCACCACGCTCGATTAGGCTTAACTTTTTGGCATCACCGAGATTTCAAAAGCTTATAACTTTGTGTTGGACCGACCAAATTGGTTCATTTTCTCAGTCCCCCAAGATTTGACTATGATCTTACGATCCAAATAATAAAATTTGGAAATTTTAAAATTTTTGGGCAAGTTATGGCCGTTCGCGCAATTCACCAGGCTCGATTGGGCTTATTTTTTTGACATCACCGAAATTCAAAAAGCTATAACTCAAAGACCCCAAAAGTTATCTCCATTATTTTTGGCCTATCAGCAGCTGATTGCACACAAAATTGATACTGCAAAAGACATTTTTCGGTTTTCTATTGTTTTGGACAAAATTTGACCCATTGAAAATTTTTGCACCACGCTCGATTAGGCTTAACTTTTTGACATCACCGAACTTTAAACAGCAATAACTCTTAGCGCATGAAAGTAAAAGAATTACTTTTGCTTTAAATAAACGCCTACAATACCTGGTGTTCCCAGGCGGTCTCCCATCCAAGTACTAACCAGGCCCAATGTTGCTTAACTTTGGTGATCGGACGAGAACCGGTGCATTCAACATTGTATGGTCGTAGGCATTTGAGTTACTCCGCTTTCATTTATATCCTTACTAGCAAATGTCTATGTACATTACTTTTATAACACTCGCCCTCGCGCGAGAGTAAAAATACGCTCTTATACCCATGTAAAATTTTGCACGCTCACGTTATAATTTATGCATTTCAAACAAAATTTTGAAAATTGACATTGTTTGGAATTTTTTGACCCAATGTGTTTTATGGCCAAATCGGCTGGTCAAATCCTATGGAGCGTGTACAAGGTGCCTTGAATGACCATCTATGGCATGATAGCCGCACATTCACTGTAAGTGGCATATGATTGAATACCAGCCAGGATACTGTCAGTTGCTTTTAGCCTATTTGTTGTGATAAACTTATTAAATAGGTAAGTATTCAAAACTATTGGATAAATTTTCTTTGAATGCACTCTGTGACAGCGGCGGGCAGCCCATTCTCTTGAAAAATGCAAGAAAAAAAATTGCAACAATTTAAAAATTAGCTTTTAGGCCGATTTTCGTCCAAATGGCCGAAATTCGGGTCCCCCCAAATTTTCAACTGATGATTACTCCAGCTACACTTGAGCTACAAACGTCGTTTTGGGCTCGTTGGAATTGTCCTGAGCTCAAATTTATGAAACAAGATAGAAAAGTGAACTTAGAACGAAAAAAAAAATAAAAATGTTGATAGTTTCATTTTTTGCACCACGCTCGATTAGGCTTAACTTTTTGGCATCACCGAGATTTCAAAAGCTTATAACTTTGTGTTGGACCGACGAAATTGGTTCATTTTCTCAGTCCCCCAAGATTTGACTATGATCTTACGATCCAAATAATAAAATTTGGAAATTTTGAAATTTTTGGGCAAGTTATGGCCGTTCGCGCTATTCACCAGGCTCGATTGGGCTTAATTTTTTGACATCACCGAAATTCAAAAAGCTATAACTCAAAGACCCCAAAAGTTATCTCCATTATTTTTGGCCTATCAGCAGCTGATTGCACACAATTGATACTGCAAAAAAAAAATTCGGTTTTCTATTGTTTTGGCCAAAATTTGACCCATTGAAAATTTTTGCACCACGCTCGATTAGGCTTAACTTTTTGACATCACCGAACTTTAAACAGCAATAACTCTTAGCGCATAAAAGTAAAAGAATTACTTTTGCTTTAAATAAAAGCCTACAACACCTGGTGTTCCCAGGCGGTCTCCCATCCAAGTACTAACCAGGCCCAATGTTGCTTAACTTCGGTGATCGGACGAGAACCGGTGCATTCAACATGGTATGGTCGTAGGCATTTGAGTTACTCCGCTTTCATTTATATCCTTACTAACATATGTCTATGTACACTACTTTTAAAACACTCGCCCTCGCGCGAGAGTAAAAATATGCTCTTATACCATGTAAAATTTTGCACGCTCACGTTATAATTTATGCTTTTCAAACTAAATTTTGAAAACTGACATTGTTTGGAGTTTTTTCGACCCAATGTGTTTTATGGCCAAATCGGCTGGTCAAAACCTATGGAGCGTGTACAAGGTGCCATGAATGACCATCTATGGCTTGATAGCCGCACATTCACTGTAAGTGGCATATGATTGAATACCAGCCAGGATACTGTCAATTGCTTTTAGCCTAATTGTTGTGATAAACTTATTAAATAGGTAAGTATTCAAATCTATTTGATAAGTTTTCTTTGAATGCACTCTGCGACAGCGGAAGGCAGCCCAATTCTCTTGAAAATTGCAAGAAAAAAAACTGCACTAACTTAAAAGTTAGCTCTTAGGCCGATTTTCGTCCAAAATGGCCGAAATTCGGGTCCCCCCAAATTTTAAACTGATGATTACTCCAGCTACACTTGAGCTACAAACGTCGTTTTGGGCTCGTTGGAATTGTCCTGAGCTCAAATTTATGAAACAAGATGAAAAAGTGAACTTTGAACGAAAAAAAAAATGTTGATAATTTCATTTTTTGCACCACGCTCGATTAGGCTTAACTTTTTGGCATCACCGAGATTTCAAAAGCTTATAACTTTGTGTTGGACCGACGAAATTGGTTCATTTTCTCAGTCCCCCAAGATTTGACTATGATCTTACGATCCAAATAATAAAATTTGGAAATTTTGAAATTTTTGGGCAAGTTATGGCCGTTCGCGCTATTCACCAGGCTCGATTGGGCTTAATTTTTTGACATCACCGAAATTCAAAAAGCTATAACTCAAAGACCCCAAAAGTTATCTCCATTATTTTTGGCCTATCAGCAGCTGATTGCACACAAAATTGATACTGCAAAAAAAATTCGGTTTTCTATTGTTTTGGCCAAAATTTGACCCATTGAAAATTTTTGCACCACGCTCGATTAGGCTTAACTTTTTGACATCACCGAACTTTAAACAGCAATAACTCTTAGCGCATAAAAGTAAAAGAATTACTTTTGCTTTAAATAAAAGCCTACAACACCTGGTGTTCCCAGGCGGTCTCCCATCCAAGTACTAACCAGGCCCAATGTTGCTTAACTTCGGTGATCGGACGAGAACCGGTGCATTCAACATGGTATGGTCGTAGGCATTTGAGTTACTCCGCTTTCATTTATATCCTTACTAACATATGTCTATGTACACTACTTTTAAAACACTCGCCCTCGCGCGAGAGTAAAAATATGCTCTTATACCATGTAAAATTTTGCACGCTCACGTTATAATTTATGCTTTTCAAACTAAATTTTGAAAACTGACATTGTTTGGAGTTTTTTCGACTCAATGTGTTTTATGGCCAAATCGGCTGGTCAAAACCTATGGAGCGTGTACAAGGTGCCATGAATGAATGACCATCTATGGCTTGATAGCCGCACATTCACTGTAAGTGGCATATGATTGAATACCAGCCAGGATACTGTCAATTGCTTTTAGCCTAATTGTTGTGATAAACTTATTAAATAGGTAAGTATTCAAATCTATTTGATAAGTTTTCTTTGAATGCACTCTGCGACAGCGGAAGGCAGCCAAATTCTCTTGAAAATTGCAAGAAAAAAAACTGCACTAACTTAAAAGTTAGCTTTTAGGCCGATTTTCGTCCAAAATGGCTGAAATTCGGGCCCCCCCAAATTTTAAACTGATGATTACTCCAGCTACACTTGAGCTACAAACGTCGTTTTGGGCTCGTTGGAATTGTCCTGAGCTCAAATTTATGAAACAAGATGAAAAAATGAACTTTGAACAAAAAATTTTTTTTTGATAATTTCATTTTTTGCACCACGCTCGATTAAGCTTAACTTTTTGGCATCACCGAGATTTCAAAAGCTTATAACTTTGTGTTGGACCGACGAAATCGGAAATCAGTTCATTTTCTCAGTCCCCCCATATTTGACTATGATCTTACGATCCAAATAATAAAAATTGGAAATTTTAAAATTTTTGGGCAAGTTACGGCCGTTCGCGCAATTCACCAGGCTCGATTGGGCTTGTTTTTTTGACATCACCGAAATTCAAAAGACTATAACTCAAAGACCCCAAAAGTTATCTCCATTAGTTTTAGCCTATCAGCAGCTGATTGTACACAAAATTGATACTGCAAAAGAAATTTATCAGTTTTCTATTGTTTTGGCCAAAATTTGACCCATTGAAAAACTTGGGCACCACGCACGATTAGGCCTAACTTTTTGACATCACCGAACTTTAAACAGCGATAACTCTTAGCGCATAAAAGTAAAAGAATTACTTTTGCTTTAAATAAAAGCGTACAACACCTGGTGTTCCCAGGTGGTCTCCCATCCAAGTACTAACCAGGCCCAATGTTGCTGAACTTCGGTGATCGGACGAGAACCGGTGCATTCAACATGGTTGGTCGTAGGCATTTGAGTTACTCCGCTTTCATTTATATCCTTACTAGCATATGTCTATGTACATTACTTTTATAACACTCGCCCTCGCGCGAGAGTAAAAATATGCTCTAATACCCATGTAAAGTTTTGCACGCTCACGTTATAATTTATGCATTTCAAACAAAATTTTGAAAATTGACATTATTTGGAATTTTTTTGGCCCGATGTGTTTTATGGCCAAATCGGCTGGTCAAAACCTATGGAGCGTGTACAAGCTGCCTTGAATGACCATCTATGGCATGATAGCCGCACATTCACTGTAAGTGGCATATGATTGAATACCAGCCAGGATACTGTTAGTAGCTTTTAGCCTAATTGTTGTGATAAACTTATTAAATAGGTAAGTATTCAAAACTATTGGATAAATTTTCTTTGAATGCACTCTGCGACAGCGGCGGGCAGCCCAATTCTCCTGAAAAATGCAAGAAAAAAAATTAATAACTTAAAAGTTAGCTCTTAGGCCGATTTTCGTCCAAAATGGCCGAAATTCGGGTCCCCCCAAATTTTAAACTGATGATTACTCCAGCTACACTTGAGCTACAAACGTCGTTTTGGGCTCGTTGGAATTGTCCTGAGCTCAAATTTATGAAACAAGATGAAAAAGTGAACTTTGAACGAAAAAAAAAAATGTTGATAATTTCATTTTTTGCACCACGCTCGATTAGGCTTAACTTTTTGGCATCACCGAGATTTCAAAAGCTTATAACTTTGTGTTGGACCGACGAAATTGGTTCATTTTCTCAGTCCCCCAAGATTTGACTATGATCTTACGATCCAAATAATAAAATTTGGAAATTTTGAAATTTTTGGGCAAGTTATGGCCGTTCGCGCTATTCACCAGGCTCGATTGGGCTTAATTTTTTGACATCACCGAAATTCAAAAAGCTATAACTCAAAGACCCCAAAAGTTATCTCCATTATTTTTGGCCTATCAGCAGCTGATTGCACACAAAATTGATACTGCAAAAAAAAATTCGGTTTTCTATTGTTTTGGCCAAAATTTGACCCATTGAAAATTTTTGCACCACGCTCGATTAGGCTTAACTTTTTGACATCACCGAACTTTAAACAGCAATAACTCTTAGCGCATAAAAGTAAAAGAATTACTTTTGCTTTAAATAAAAGCCTACAACACCTGGTGTTCCCAGGCGGTCTCCCATCCAAGTACTAACCAGGCCCAATGTTGCTTAACTTCGGTGATCGGACGAGAACCGGTGCATTCAACATGGTATGGTCGTAGGCATTTGAGTTACTCCGCTTTCATTTATATCCTTACTAACATATGTCTATGTACACTACTTTTAAAACACTCGCCCTCGCGCGAGAGTAAAAATATGCTCTTATACCATGTAAAATTTTGCACGCTCACGTTATAATTTATGCTTTTCAAACTAAATTTTGAAAACTGACATTGTTTGGAGTTTTTTCGACCCAATGTGTTTTATGGCCAAATCGGCTGGTCAAAACCTATGGAGCGTGTACAAGGTGCCATGAATGAATGACCATCTATGGCTTGATAGCCGCACATTCACTGTAAGTGGCATATGATTGAATACCAGCCAGGATACTGTCAATTGCTTTTAGCCTAATTGTTGTGATAAACTTATTAAATAGGTAAGTATTCAAATCTATTTGATAAGTTTTCTTTGAATGCACTCTGCGACAGCGGAAGGCAGCCAAATTCTCTTGAAAATTGCAAGAAAAAAAACTGCACTAACTTAAAAGTTAGCTTTTAGGCCGATATTCGTCCAAAATGGCTGAAATTCGGGCCCCCCCAAATTTTAAACTGATGATTACTCCAGCTACACTTGAGCTACAAACGTCGTTTTGGGCTCGTTGGAATTGTCCTGAGCTCAAATTTATGAAACAAGATGAAAAAATGAACTTTGAACAAAAAAATTTTTTTTGATAATTTCATTTTTTGCACCACGCTCGCTTAAGCTTAACTTTTTGGCATCACCGAGATTTCAAAAGCTTATAACTTTGTGTTGGACCGACGAAATCGGAAATCAGTTCATTTTCTCAGTCCCCCCATATTTGACTATGATCTTACGATCCAAATAATAAAAATTGGAAATTTTAAAATTTTTGGGCAAGTTACGGCCGTTCGCGCAATTCACCAGGCTCGATTGGGCTTGTTTTTTTGACATCACCGAAATTCAAAAGACTATAACTCAAAGACCCCAAAAGTTATCTCCATTAGTTTTAGCCTATCAGCAGCTGATTGTACACAAAATTGATACTGCAAAAGAAATTTATCAGTTTTCTATTGTTTTGGCCAAAATTTGACCCATTGAAAAACTTGGGCACCACGCACGATTAGGCCTAACTTTTTGACATCACCGAACTTTAAACAGCGATAACTCTTAGCGCATAAAAGTAAAAGAATTACTTTTGCTTTAAATAAAAGCGTACAACACCTGGTGTTCCCAGGTGGTCTCCCATCCAAGTACTAACCAGGCCCAATGTTGCTGAACTTCGGTGATCGGACGAGAACCGGTGCATTCAACATGGTTGGTCGTAGGCATTTGAGTTACTCCGCTTTCATTTATATCCTTACTAGCATATGTCTATGTACATTACTTTTATAACACTCGCCCTCGCGCGAGAGTAAAAATATGCTCTAATACCCATGTAAAGTTTTGCACGCTCACGTTATAATTTATGCATTTCAAACAAAATTTTGAAAATTGACATTATTTGGAATTTTTTTGGCCCGATGTGTTTTATGGCCAAATCGGCTGGTCAAAACCTATGGAGCGTGTACAAGCTGCCTTGAATGACCATCTATGGCATGATAGCCGCACATTCACTGTAAGTGGCATATGATTGAATACCAGCCAGGATACTGTTAGTAGCTTTTAGCCTAATTGTTGTGATAAACTTATTAAATAGGTAAGTATTCAAAACTATTGGATAAATTTTCTTTGAATGCACTCTGCGACAGCGGCGGGCAGCCCAATTCTCCTGAAAAATGCAAGAAAAAAAATTAATAACTTAAAAGTTAGCTTTTAGGCCGATTTTCGTCCAAAATGGCCGAAATTCGGGTCCCCCCAAATTTTCAACTGATGATTACTCCACGTACACTTGAGCTACAAACGTCGTTTTGGGCTCGTTGGAATTGTCCTGAGCTCAAATTTATGAAACAAGATGAAAAAAATGAACTTTGAACAAAAAAATTTTTTTTGATAATTTCATTTTTTGCACCACGCTCGATTAAGCTTAACTTTTTGGCATCACCGAGATTTCAAAAGCTTATAACTTTGTGTTGGACCGACGAAATCGGAAATCGGTTCATTTTCTCAGTCCCCCCATATTTGACTATGATCTTACGATCCAAATAATAAAAATTGGAAATTTTAAAATTTTTGGGCAAGTTACGGCCGTTCGCGCAATTCACCAGGCTCGATTGGGCTTGTTTTTTTGACATCACCGAAATTCAAAAGACTATAACTCAAAGACCCCAAAAGTTATCTCCATTAGTTTTAGCCTATCAGCAGCTGATTGTACACAAAATTGATACTGCAAAAGAAATTTTTCAGTTTTCTATTGTTTTGGCCAAAATTTGACCCATTGAAAAATTTTGCACCACGCTCGATTAGGCCTAACTTTTTGACATCACCGAACTTTAAACAGCGATAACTCTTAGCGCATAAAAGTAAAAGAATTACTTTTGCTTTAAATAAAAGCGTACAACACCTGGTGTTCCCAGGTGGTCTCCCATCCAAGTACTAACCAGGCCCAATGTTGCTGAACTTCGGTGATCGGACGAGAACCGGTGCATTCAACATGGTTGGTCGTAGGCATTTGAGTTACTCCGCTTTCTTTTATATCCTTACTAGCATATGTCTATGTACATTACTGTTATAACACTCGCCCTCGCGCGAGAGTAAAAATATGCTCTAATACCCATGTAAAGTTTTGCACGCTCACGTTATAATTTATGCATTTCAAACAAAATTTTGAAAATTGACATTATTTGGAATTTTTTTGGCCCGATGTGTTTTATGGCCAAATCGGCTGGTCAAAACCTATGGAGCGTGTACAAGCTGCCTTGAATGACCATCTATGGCATGATAGCCGCACATTCACTGTAAGTGGCATATGATTGAATACCAGCCAGGATACTGTTAGTAGCTTTTAGCCTAATTGTTGTGATAAACTTATTAAATAGGTAAGTATTCAAAACTATTGGATAAATTTTCTTTGAATGCACTCTGCGACAGCGGCGGGCAGCCCAATTCTCCTGAAAAATGCAAGAAAAAAAATTAATAACTTAAAAGTTAGCTTTTAGGCCGATTTTCGTCCAAAATGGCCGAAATTCGGGTCCCCCCAAATTTTCAACTGATGATTACTCCACGTACACTTGAGCTACAAACGTCGTTTTGGGCTCGTTGGAATTTTCCTGAGCTCAAATTCATGAAACAAGATAAAAAAATTGAACTTTGAAAAAAAAAATTTTGATAATTTCATTTTTTGCACCACGCTCGATTAGGCCTAACTTTTTGGCAACACCGAGATTTCAAAAGCTTATAACTTTGTGTTGGACCGACGAAATTGGTTCATTTTCTCAGTCCACCAAGATTTGACTATGGTCTTACGATCCAAGTAATAAAATTTGGAAATTTTGAAATTTTTGGGCAAGTTATGGCCGTTCGCGCAATTCACCAGGCTCGATTGGGCTTAATTTTTTGACATAACCGAAATTCAAAAGGCTCTAACTCAAAGATCCCAAAAGTTATCTCCATTATTTTTGGCCTATCAGCAGCTGATTGTACACAAAATTGATACTGCAAAAAAAATTTTGGTTTTCTATTGTTTTGGCCAAAATTTGCCCCATTGAAAATTTTTGCACCACGCTCGATTAGGCTTAACTTTTTGACATCACCGAACTTTAAACAGCAATAACTCTTAGCGCATAAAAGTAAAAGAATTACTTTTGCTTTAAATAAAAGCTTACAACACCTGGTGTTCCCAGGTGGTCTCCCATCCAAGTACTAACCAGGCCCAATGTTGCTGAACTTCGGTGATCGGACGAGAACCGGTGCATTCAACATGGTTGGTCGTATGCATTTGAGCTACTCCGCTTTCATTTATATCCTTACTAGCATATGTCTATGTACATTACTTTTATAACACTCGCCCTCGCGCGAGAGTAAAAATATGCTCTAATACCCATGTAAAATTTTGCACGCTCACGTTATAATTTATGCATTTCAAACAAAATTTTGAAAATTGACATTATTTGGAATTTTTTTGGCCCGATGTGTTTTATGGCCAAATCGGCTGGTCAAAACCTATGGGGCGTGTACAAGCTGCCTTGAATGACCATCTATGGCATGATAGCCGCACATTCACTGTAAGTGGCATATGATTGAATACCAGCCAGGATACTGTTATTAGCTTTTAGCCTAATTGTTGTGATAAACTTATTAAATAGGTAAGTATTCAAAACTATTGGACAAATTTTCTTTGAATGCACTCTGCGACAGCGGAGGGCAGCCCAGTTATATTGAAAAATGCAAGAAAAAAAACTGCACTAACTTAAAAGTTAGCTTTTAGGCCGATTTTCGTCCAAAATGGCCGAAATTCGGGTCCCCCCAAATTTTAAACTGATGATTACTCCACCTACACTTGAGCTACAAACGTCGTTTTGGGCTCGTTGGAATTTTCTTGAGCTCAAAATTATGAAACGAGATGAAAAAAATGAACTTTGAATAAAAAAAATTTTTTTTGATAATTTCATTTTTTGCACCACGCTCGATTAGGCTTAACTTTTTGGCATCACCGAGATTTCAAAAGCTTATAACTTTGTGTTGGACCGACGAAATTGGTTCATTTTCTCAGTCCCCCAAGATTTGACTATGATCTTACGATCCGAATAATAAAATTTGGAAATTTTAAAATTTTTGGGCAAGTTATGGCCGTTCGCGCAATTCACCAGGCTCGATTGGGCTTATTTTTTTGACATCACCGAAATTCAAAAGGCTACAACTCAAAGACCCCAAAAATTATCTCCAATATTTTTGGCCTATCAGCAGCTGATTGTACACAAAATTGATACTGCAAAAAAAAAAATTCGGTTTTCTATTGTTTTGGTCAAAATTTGACCCATTGAAAATTTTTGCACCACGCTCGATTAGGCTTAACTTTTTGACATCACCGAACTTTAAACAGCAATAACTCTTAGCGCATAAAAGTAAAAGAATTACTTTTGCTTTAAATAAAAGCCTACAACACCCGGTGTTCTCAGGCGGTCTCCCATCCAAGTACTAACCAGGCCCAATGTTGCTTAACTTCGGTGATCGGACGAGAACCGGTGCATTCAACATGGTATGGTCGTAGGCATTTGAGTTACTGCGCTTTCATTTATATCCTTACTAGCATATGTCTATGTACACTACTTTTAAAACACTCGCCCTCGCGCGAGAGTAAAAATATGCTCTTATACCATGTAAAATTTTGCACGCTCACGTTATAATTATGCTTTTCAAACAATTTTTGAAAATTGACATTGTTTGGAATTTTTTTGGCCCAATTTGTTTTATGGCCAAATCGGCTGGTCAAAACCTATGGAGCGTGTACAAGGTGTCACGAATGAACATCTATGGCATGATAGCCGCACATTCACTGTAAGTGGCATATGATTGAATACCAGCCAGGATACTGTCAGTTGCTTTTAGCCTAATTGTTGTGATAAACTTATTAAATAGGTAAGTATTCAAATCTATTGGATAAGTTTTCTTTGAATGCACTCTGCGACAGCGGAGGGCAGCCCAGTTCTAATGAAAAATGCAAGAAAAAAAACTGCACTAACTTAAAAGTTAGCTTTTAGGCCGATTTTCGTCCAAAATGGCCGAAATTCGGGTCCCCCCAAATTTTAAACTGATGATTACTCCACCTACACTTGAGCTACAAACGTCGTTTTGGGCTCGTTGGAATTTTCCTGAGCTCAAATTTATGAAACAAGATGAAAAAATTGAATTTTGAACAAAAAAAAATTGATAATTTCATTTTTTGCACCACGCTCGATTAGGCTTAACTTTTTGGCATCACCAAGATTTCAAAAGCTTATAACTTTGTGTTGGACCGACGAAATTGGTTCATTTTCTCATTCCCCCCATATTTGACTATGATCTTACGATCAAAATAATAAAAATTGGAAATTTTAAAATTTTTGGGCAAGTTATGGCCGTTCGCGCAATTCACCAGGCTCGATTGGGCTTATTTTTTTGACATCACCGAAATTCAAAAGACTATAACTCAAAGACCCCAAAAGTTATCTCCATTAGTTTTGGCCTATCAGCAGCTGATTGTACACAAAATTGATACTGCAAAAGAAATTTTTCAGTTTTTTATTGTTTTGGTCAAAATTTGACCCATTAAAAATTTTTGCACCACGCTCGATTAGGCCTAACTTTTTGACATCACCGAACTTTAAACAGCGCTAACTCTTAGCGCATAAAAGTAAAAGAATTACTTTTGCTTTAAATAAAAGCCTACAACACCTGGTGTTCCCAGGTGGTCTCCCATCCAAGTACTAACCAGGCCCAATGTTGATTAACTTCGGTGATCGGACGAGAACCGGTGCATTCAACATGGTATGGTCGTAGGCATTTGAGTTACTCCGCTTTCATTTATATCCTTACTAGCATATGTCTATGTACATTACTTTTATAACACTCGCCCTCGCGCGAGAGTAAAAATATGCTCTTATACCCATGTAAAATTTTGCACGCTCACGTTATAATTTATGCATTTCAAACAAAATTTTGAAAATTGACATTATTTGGAATTTTTTCGACCCAATGTGTTTTATGGCCAAATCGGCTGGTCAAAACCCATGAAGCGTGTACAAGGTGCCTTGAATGACCATCTATGGCATGATAGCCGCACATTCACTGTAAGTGGCATATGATTGAATACCTTCCAGGATACTGTTAGTAGCTTTTAGCCTAATTGTTGTGATAAACTTATTAAATAGGTAAGTATTCAAAATTATTTGATAAGTTCTCTTTGAATGCACTCTGCGACAGCAGAGGGCAGCCCAATTCTCCTGAAAAATGCAAGAAAAAAAATTAATAACTTAAAAGTTAGCTTTTAGGCCGATTTTCGTCCAAAATGGCCGAAATTCGGGTCCCCTCAAATTTTCAACTGATGATTACTCCACGTACACTTGAGGTACAAAAGTCGTTTTTGGCTCGTTGGAATTTTCCTGAGCTCAAATTTATGAAACAAGATGAAAAAATGAACTTTGAACGAAAAAAAAAACAAAAAATTTGATAATTTCATTTTTTGCACCACGCTCGATTAGGCTTAACTTTTTGGCATCACCGAGATTTCAAAAGCTTATAACTTTGTGTTGGACCGACAAAATCGGTTCATTTTCTCAGTCCCCCAAGATTTGACTATAATCTTACGATCCAAATAATAAAATTTGGAAATTTTAAAATTTTTGGGCAAGTTATGGCCGTTCGTACAATTCACCAGGCTCGATTGGGCTTATTTTTTTGACATCACCGAAATTCAAAAGGCTATAACTCAAAGACCCCAAAAGTTATCTCCATTATTTTTGGCCTATCAGCAGCTGACTGTACACAAAAATTGATACTGCAAAAGAAATTTTTCGGTTTTCTATTGTTTTAGCCAAAATTTGACCCATTGAAAATTTTTGCACCACGCTCGATTAGGTTTAACTTTTTGACATCACCGAACTTTAAACAGCAATAACTCTTAGCGCATAAAAGTAAAAGAATTACTTTTGCTTTAAATAAAAGCCTACAACACCTGGTGTTCCCAGGCGGTCTCCCATCCAAGTACTAACCAGGCCCAATGTTGCTTAACTTCGGTGATCGGACGAGAACCGGTGCATTCAACATGGTATGGTCGTAGGCATTTGAGTTACTCCGCTTTCATTTTTATCCTTACTAGCATATGTCTATGTACCTTACTTTTAAAACACTCGCCCTCGCGCGAGAGTAAAAATATGCTCTTATACCATGTAAAATTTTGCACGCTCACGTTATATTTTATGCATTTCAAACAAAATTTTGAAAATTGACATTGTTTGGAATTTTTTTTGGCCCAATGTGTTTTATGGCCAAATCGGCTGGTCAAAACCTATGGAGCGTGTACAAGGTGCCTTGAATGACCATCTATGGCATGATAGCCGCACATTCATTGTAAGTGGCATATTATTGAATACCAGCCAGGATACTGTCAGTTGCTTTTAGCCTAATTGTTGTGATAAACTTATTAAATAGGTAATCATTCAAATCTATTTGATAAGTTTTCTTTGAATGCACTCTGCGACAGCGGAAGGCAGCCCAATTCTCTTGAAAAATGCAAGAAAAAAAATTGCACCAATTTAAAAATTAGCTTTTAGGCCGATTTTCGTCCAAAATGGCCGAATTTCGGGTCCCCCCAAATTTTCAACTGATGATTACTCCACGTACACTTGAGGTACAAAAGTCGTTTTTGGCTCGTTGGAATTTTCCTGAGCTCAAATTTATGAAACAAGATGAAAAAATGAACTTTGAACGAAAAAAAAACAAAAATTTTGATAATTTCATTTTTTGCACCACGCTCGATTAGGCTTAACTTTTTGGCATCACCGAGATTTCAAAAGCTTATAACTTTGTGTTGGACCGACGAAATCGGTTCATTTTCTCAGTCCCCCAAGATTTGACTATGATCTTACGATCCAAATTATAAAATTTGGAAATTTTAAAATTTTTGGGCAAGTTATGGCCGTTCGCGCAATTCACCAGGCTCGATTTGGCTTATTTTTTTGACATCACCGAAATTCAAAAGGCTATAACTCAAAGACCCCAAAAGTTATCTCCATCATTTTTGGCCTATCAGCAGCTGATTGTACACAAAATTGATACTGCAAAAGAAATTTTTCGGTTTTCTATTGTTTTGGCCAAAATTTGACCCATTGAAAATTTTTGCACCACGCTCGATTAGGCTTAACTTTTTGACAACACCGAACTTTAAACAGCAATAACTCTTAGCGCATAAAAGTAAAAGTTTTACTTTTGCTTTAAATAAAAGCCTACAACACCTGGTGTTCCCAGGCGGTCTCCCATCCAAGTACTAACCAGGCCCAATGTTGCTTAACTTCGGTGATCGGACGAGAACCGGTGCATTCAACATGGTATGGTCGTAGGCATTTGAGTTACTCCGCTTTCATTTTTATCCTTACTAGCATATGTCTATGTACATTACTTTTAAAACACTCGCCCTCGCGCGAGAGTAAAAATATGCTCTTATACCGTGTAAAATTTTGCACGCTCACGTTATATTTTATGCATTTCAAACAAAATTTTGAAAATTGACATTGTTTGGAATTTTTTTTGGCCCAATGTGTTTTATGGCCAAATCGGCTGGTCAAAACCTATGGAGCGTGTACAAGGTGCCTTGAATGACCATCTATGGCATGATAGCCGCACATTCATTGTAATTGGCATATGATTGAATACCAGCCAGGATACTGTCAGTTGCTTTTAGCCTAATTGTTGTGATAAACTTATTAAATAGGTAATCATTCAAATCTATTTGATAAGTTTTCTTTGAATGCACTCTGCGACAGCGGAAGGCAGCCCAATTCTCTTGAAAAATGCAAGAAAAAAAATTGCACTAACTTAAAAGTTAGCTTTTAGGCCTATTTTCGTCCAAAATGGCCGAAATTCGGGTCCCTCCCAATTTTCAACTGATGATTACTCCACGTACACTTTAGCTACAAACGTCGTTTTGGGCTCGTTGGAATTGTCCTGAGCTCAAATTTGTGAAACGAGATGAAAAAATGAACTTTGAACGAAAAAAAAAAAACAAAAAATTTGATAATTTCATTTTTTGCACCACGCTCGATTAGGCTTAACTTTTTGGCATCACTGAGATTTCAAAAGCTTATAACTTTGTGTTGGACCGACGAAATCGGTTCATTTTCTCAGTCCCCCAAGATTTGACTATAATCTTACGATCCAAATAATAAAATTTGGAAATTTTAAAATTTTTGGGCAAGTTATGGCCGTTCGCGCAATTCACCAGGCTCGATTGGGCTTATTTTTTTGACATCACCGAAATTCAAAAGGCTATAACTCAAAGACCCCAAAAGTTATCTCCATTATTTTTGGCCTATCAGCAGCTGACTGTACACAAAATTGATACTGCAAAAGAAATTTTTCGGTTTTCTATTGTTTTAGCCAAAATTTGACCCATTGAAAATTTTTGCACCACGCTCGATTAGGTTTAACTTTTTGACATCACCGAACTTTAAACAGCAATAACTCTTAGCGCATAAAAGTAAAAGAATTACTTTTGCTTTAAATAAAAGCCTACAACACCTGGTGTTCCCAGGCGGTCTCCCATCCAAGTACTAACCAGGCCCAATGTTGCTTAACTTCGGTGATCGGACGAGAACCGGTGCATTCAACATGGTATGGTCGTAGGCATTTGAGTTACTCCGCTTTCATTTTTATCCTTACTAGCATATGTCTATGTACATTACTTTTAAAACACTCGCCCTCGCGCGAGAGTAAAAATATGCTCTTATACCATGTAAAATTTTGCACGCTCACGTTATATTTTATGCATTTCAAACAAAATTTTGAAAATTGACATTGTTTGGAATTTTTTTTGGCTCAATGTGTTTTATGGCCAAATCGGCTGGTCAAAACCTATGGAGCGTGTACAAGGTGCCTTGAATGACCATCTATGGCATGATAGCCGCACATTCATTGTAAGTGGCATATGATTGAATACCAGCCAGGATACTGTCAGTTGCTTTTAGCCTAATTGTTGTGATAAACTTATTAAATAGGTAATCATTCAAATCTATTTGATAAGTTTTCTTTGAATGCACTCTGCGACAGCGGAAAACAGCCCAATTCTCTTGAAAAATGCAAGAAAAAAAAGGCACTAAGTTAAAAGTTAGCTTTTAGGCCGATTTTCGTCCAAAATGGCCGAAATTCGGGTCCCCCCAAATTTTCAACCAATGATTACTCCACGTACACTTGAGCTACAAACGTCGTTTTGGGCTCGTTGGAATTGTCCTGAGCTCAAATTTGTGAAACGAGATGAAAAAATGAACTTTGAACGAAAAAAAAAACAAAAAATTTGATAATTTCATTTTTTGCACCACGCTCGATTAGGCTTAACTTTTTGGCATCACCGAGATTTCAAAAGCTTATAACTTTGTGTTGGACCGACGAAATCGGTTCATTTTCTCAGTCCCCCAAGATTTGACTATAATCTTACGATCCAAATAATAAAATTTGGAAATTTTAAAATTTTTGGGCAAGTTATGGCCGTTCGTGCAATTCACCAGGCTCGATTGGGCTTATTTTTTTGACATCACCGAAATTCAAAAGGCTATAACTCAAAGACCCCAAAAGTTATCTCCATTATTTTTAGCCTACCAGCAGCTGATTGTACACAAAATTGATACTGCAAAAGAAATTTTTCGGTTTTCTATTGTTTTAGCCAAAATTTGACCCATTGAAAATTTTTGCACCACGCTCGATTAGGCTTAACTTTTTGACATCACCGAACTTTAAACAGCAATAACTCTTAGCGCATAAAAGTAAAAGAATTACTTTTGCTTTAAATAAAAGCCTACAACACCTGGTGTTCCCAGGCGGTCTCCCATCCAAGTACTAACCAGGCCCAATGTTGCTTAACTTCGGTGATCCGACGAGAACCGGTGCATTCAACATGGTATGGTCGTAGGCATTTGAGTTACTCCGCTTTCATTTTTATCCTTACTAGCATATGTCTATGTACATTACTTTTAAAACACTCGCCCTCGCGCGAGAGTAAAAATATGCTCTTATACCATGTAAAATTTTGCACGCTCACGTTATATTTTATGCATTTCAAACAAAATTTTGAAAATTGACATTGTTTGGAATTTTTTTTGGCTCAATGTGTTTTATGGCCAAATCGGCTGGTCAAAACCTATGGAGCGTGTACAAGGTGCCTTGAATGACCATCTATGGCATGATAGCCGCACATTCATTGTAAGTGGCATATGATTGAATACCAGCCAGGATACTGTCAGTTGCTTTTAGCCTAATTGTTGTGATAAACTTATTAAATAGGTAATCATTCAAATCTATTTGATAAATTTTCTTTGAATGCACTCTGCGACAGCGGAAAACAGCCCAATTCTCTTGAAAAATGCAAGAAAAAAATTGCACTAAGTTAAAAGTTAGCTTTTAGGCCGATTTTCGTCCAAAATGGCCGAAATTCGGGTCCCCCCAAATTTTCAACCAATGATTACTCCACGTACACTTGAGCTACAAACGTCGTTTTGGGCTCGTTGGAATTGTCCTAAGCTCAAATTTGTGAAACGAGATGAAAAAATGAACTTTGAACGAAAAAAAAACAAAAAATTTGATAATTTCATTTTTTGCACCACGCTCGATTAGGCTTAACTTTTTGGCATCACCGAGATTTCAAAAGCTTATAACTTTGTGTTGGACCGACGAAATCGGTTCATTTTCTCAGTCCCCCAAGATTTGACTATAATCTTACGATCCAAATAATAAAATTTGGAAATTTTAAAATTTTTGGGCAAGTTATGGCCGTTCGTGCAATTCACCAGGCTCGATTGGGCTTATTTTTTTGACATCACCGAAATTCAAAAGGCTATAACTCAAAGACCCCAAAAGTTATCTCCATTATTTTTAGCCTACAAGCAGCTGATTGTACACAAAATTGATACTGCAAAAGAAATTTTTCGGTTTTCTATTGTTTTAGCCAAAATTTGACCCATTGAAAATTTTTGCACCACGCTCGATTAGGCTTAACTTTTTGACATCACCGAACTTTAAACAGCAATAACTCTTAGCGCATAAAAGTAAAAGAATTACTTTTGCTTTAAATAAAAGCCTACAACACCTGGTGTTCCCAGGCGGTCTCCCATCCAAGTACTAACCAGGCCCAATGTTGCTTAACTTCGGTGATCGGACGAGAAACGGTGCATTCAACATGGTATGGTCGTAGGCATTTGAGTTACTCCGCTTTCATTTTTATCCTTACCAGCATATGTCTATGTACCTTACTTTTAAAACACTCGCCCTCGCGCGAGAGTAAAAATATGCTCTTATACCATGTAAAATTTTGCACGCTCATGTTATATTTTATGCATTTCAAACAAAATTTTGAAAATTGACATTGTTTGGAATTTTTTTTGGCCCAATGTGTTTTATGGCCAAATCGGCTGGTCAAAAGCTATGGAGCGTGTACAAGAAGCCATGAATGACCATCTATGGCATGATAGCCGCACATTCATTGAAGTGGCATATGATTGAATACCAGCCAGGATACTGTCAGTTGCTTTTAGCCTAATTGTTGTGATAAACTTATTAAATAGGTAAGTATTCAAATATATTTGATAAGTTCTCTTTGAATGCACTCTGCGACAGCAGAGGGCAGCCCAATTCTCCTGAAAAATGCAAGAAAAAAAATTAATAACTTAAAAGTTAGCTTTTAGGCCGATTTTCGTCCAAAATGGCCGAAATTCGGGTCCCCTCAAATTTTCAACTGATGATTACTCCACGTACACTTGAGGTACAAAAGTCGTTTTTGGCTCGTTGGAATTTTCCTGAGCTCAAATTTATGAAACAAGATGAAAAAATGAACTTTGAACGATAAAAAAAAAACAAAAATTTTGATCATTTCATTTTTTGCACCACGCTCGATCAGGCTTAACTTTTTGGCATCACCGAGATTTCAAAAGCTTATAACTTTGTGTTGGACCGACAAAATCGGTTCATTTTCTCATTCCCCCAAGATTTGACTATGATCTTACGATCCAAGTAATAAAATTTGGAAATTTTAAAATTTTTGGGCAAGTTATGGCCGTTCGCGCAATTCACCAGGCTCGATTGGGCTTATTTTTTTGACATCACCGAAATTCAAAAGGCTATAACTCAAAGACCCCAAAAGTTATCTCCATCATTTTTGGCCTACCAGCAGCTGATTGTACACAAAATTGATACTGGAAAAAAAAAATTTCGGTTTTCTATTGTTTTGGCCAAAATTTGACCCATTGAAAATTTTTGCACCACGCTCGATTAGGCTTAATTTTTTGACATCACCGAACTTTAAACAGCAAAAACTCATCGCGCATAAAAGTAAAAGAATTACTTTTTCTTTAAATAAAAGCCTACAACACCTGGTGTTCCCAGGCGGTCTCCCATCTAAGTACTAACCAGGCCCAATGTTGCTTAACTTCGGTGATCGGACGAGAACCGGTGCATTCAACATGGTATGGTCGTAGGCATTTGAGTTACTCCGCTTTCATTTATATCCTTACTAGCATATGTCTATGTACATTACTTTTAAAACACTCGCCCTCGCGCGAGAGTAAAAATATGCTCTTATACCATGTAAAATTTTGCACGCTCACGTTATAATTTATGCATTTCAAACAAAATTTTGAAAGTTGACATTGTTTGGAATTTTTTTGGCCCAATGTGTTTTATGGCCAAATCGGCTGGTCAAAACCTATGGAGCGTGTGCAAGGTGCCTTGAATGACCATCTATGGCATGATAGCCGCACATTCACTGTAAGTGGCATATGATTGAATACCAGCCAGGATACTGTCAGTTGCTTTTAGCCTAACTGTTGTGATAATTTGGCTCGTGATAATATCAAAATGACCTTTTGTTTTGTTACTGAAATCCAACTGAAGATAACTTTGCATTGTTTTCCTCACATTACCTATTTTTGGACATGGCTGATAGCCAGTCGCCTTCTTTCTCTGAAGTTCTCGCTGAGGGCATTGCAAGACCTCATACTAAAGTCACTTCATTCTTAAAAATGACCATCATTCCTCCATTTACAAAAGAACGCTTCAAGTCTAATGCTAGTTTTGAAGCTGCCTCAAAAAAACCATTGTTGAAATCTTGTCCTCCTTTAAACCCCATCATCGTGATCAAATTACCATCTCCAAAGCTTTCTCTACTGTCAAAGAAAAAAGATTACATTCTTTAATCGTTATCGCTCCAACTGAGGCGGAGGACGAACTGACCACCATGAAGACAGAAGGACTGCAGCTCCTTGACAAGACTATCTTCCCAACTGGTGACCACTTCTGGAGATACGATCCAACCGGGTTTCCAAAGACGGCCATGCTACGCATGAACCAGGTGCCCGGGCTTTGTGACGATGAGGCAGTCCTCGAAGCCCTGCAGCTCCCCCCAACAGTTCATGTGGAGGGAGAAGTTACGCGTCAACGCGAGAAGTGTGGACAGGGGAGCTTCTTCAATGGTAAAGCTTCGGCCATTATCAGAATCCCCAATGAGAGCACTGAAACTGACCTGAGGCAGTGGTCGTTCAACGCTGTCAAAACTCGGCCATTCAAATGGCTCGATCTACCCTTCAACGCGCATGTCCCGTCAATTCATTCCTGCAGTGTCTGCAAGGAAGAGAAGAAGCCTTATATTGGTCATGATGATTCCTGGTGTCGGATCAGGAGACAACAACCACCAGAGGTCAACCAGACGACATCTGATTTGGCCATAAGCAATTCTGCTGATGGGACTCCGGCTTCTGAGGGCCGAATGGATGAGGAGGACTGGCATGTGATGAAGGCGCGCAGTAGCCTCAGAAGGAGTGGGGCGTTCAGCCGCCAGAAATCACAGAGAAGACACAGCAGCCCAGACGCGGAGAAGCAGACTCCATCAAAACTGCAAAAAAGAGAACAACAGGTATCGAACAGTCTAAAAACTTCTCATACAAAAAATTTTCATAATGTTGTGCTTTAACTTTCTAAAGAGCAGCGATTTCACTGAGAAGCTGAAACCTCTAGGCATCCTTGTTCCAATAAGAAAGCCAGAACGTGGGAAAACGTCGCATAAACACTACATTTTAGGTCTAAAATTTAAAAAACTAGACGTTCTAACCTCTAAAAAAACAGTCTTTTTCTCTAATAGAGGTCGGGGTTTTAAACTCCAGACAGACAGTTTGCATAGTTCAGTACTATTGGCTACATTTTCTACCCTTAATTGGAATTTTGACAAGTTTATTGAAAGTCAAAATGCTTTGAACTTTAAAATTTTTGAATCTTGCAACATTTGCTGCAAGAGGTATGTCAATATCCTCAGCAAGGCCTTTTCAGACCTTGGTGGTCTAGTCAATTGTTTGACTGGACAACGGAGCGACGAGAAAGTTTTCCTGGGGATGGGCAATGCATCGTAATAACGGCTAAAACAAAATTAGTAACTTTGAATGCGAATTACATAGGAAACATTTATAACTTAGTCAAGACGTGCCTGTTTTCAGAACGTCCTAGAGGTTATAAGGACCACATCAGTATGAATTGCATCTATATTGACCTCAGTAAGCCAAATTTTGAAAGAAAACTACGTCATGACTACGTTATAGCATTTCCAGAATCAAAACTGTATGTTTTAAGTTTAAAGGAAAACGCGATTTTGATCAATTATGAACTGTATAACTTATTCCAAACATGCAAACATTCCAAGTTAGACATTTTGAACTTTTTATCGACCGCAAACTGGAATTTTCAGAGATTTTACCAAATCCGAAAAGTTTCGGATTTGACTAAGTCAGAATTTGGCAGCATTTACTGCTCTATTTGCATCAATCCCCACAGTAAGGACTTTTCAGTCCTTACTGCCCTAGCTAGAGAGCATGATAGGCAACGGGGAGATACGTTGATTTTGGTGGTGGTGATTTTAAAACCCATCAGGTCTTTAATCATAGAACCCCGAATAACATCATGAAACCGGCTATCTTTAAATATTCAAATTCGCATGCAAAATTAATTCCAACAGACTTATAATATAGTCATGACGTGCTTTTATACATTAAACTGTAGAGGTCTAGGTAATCACCTCAAACTTCTTTTTCCTAAACGGTTATCTGGATAAGCCCAGGAAATGGATTAAAAATTTAGTGGACCACCCACTTTGTTACTCTTGTGAAAGAGAGTTCGAAACCATGCAACATTTGTTTTTCGCTCGTGAAAACTGCTTTACTTTTAAAGAAAAACTTAAATTCAATTCAATAAAAGATCTGCTTGTTGAAGAAAATGTAATAGGCATGAAATAGCTTGTAGCTAAGCTGATATCATCATGGTGTCAAGATACATCTGAATATCTCAAAAAACTTGGTTCCATTCCATAAAATGATTATCTTCATGGTGTATTAAATTACATTTGATGTCGTATTTTTTCTCTGCTAACTATAACTAAATATGTGTAACTAATTGCTTTCCATTTTTGTAATTTGTAATTACAATCTTTAATAAATTATTTGAAAGCCTAATTGTTGTGATAAACTTATTAATTATGTAAGTATTCAAATCTATTTGATAAGTTTTCTTTGAATGCACTCTGCGACAGCGGAGGGCAGCCCAATTCTCTTGAAAAAAGCAAGAAAAAAATTGCACTAAGTTAAAAGTTAGCTTTTAGGCCAATTTTCGTCCAAAATGGCCGAAATTCGGGTCCACCCAAATTTTCAACTGATGATTACTCCAGCTACACTTGAGCTACAAACGTCGTTTTGGGCTCGTTGGAATTGTCCTGAGCTCAAATTTATGAAACAAGATGAAAAAGGGAACTTTGAACGAAAAAAAAAATAAAAATGTTGATAATTTCATTTTTTGCACCACGCTCGATTAGGCTTAACTTTTTGGCATCACCGAGACTTCAAAAGCTTATAACTTTGTGTTGGACCGACGAAATTGGTTCATTTTCTCAGTCCCCCAAGATTCGACTATGATCTTACGATCCAAATAAGAAAATTTGGAAATTTTAAAATTTTTGGGCAAGTTATGGCCGTTCGCGCAATTCATCAGGCTCGATTGAGCTTATTTTTTTGACATCACTGAAATTCAAAAGGCTATAACTCAAAGACCCCAAAAGTTATCTCCATTATTTTTATCCTATCAGCAGCTGATTGTACACAAAATTGATACTGGAAAAGAAATTTTTCGGTTTTCTATTGTTTTGGCCAAAATTTGACCCATTGAAAATTTTTGCAACACGCTCGATTAGGCTTAACTTTTTGACATCACCGAAATTTAAACAGCAATAACTCTTAGCGCATAAAAGTAAAAGAAATACTTTTGCTTTAAATAAAAGCCTACAACACCTGGTGTTCCCAGGCGGTCTCCCATCCAAGTACTAACCAGGCCCAATGTTGCTTAACTTCGGTGATCGGACGAGAACCGGTGCATTCAACATGGTATGGTCGTAGGCATTTGAGTTACTCCGCTTTCATTTATATCCATACTAGCATATGTCTATGTACATTACTTTTAAAACACTCGCCCTCGCGCGAGAGTAAAAATATGCTCTTATACCATGTAAAATTTTGCACGCTCACGTTATAATTTATGCATATCAAACAAAAATTTGAAAATTGACATTGTTTGGATTTTTTTGGCCCAATGTGTTTTATGGCCAAATCGGCTGGTCAAAACCTATGGAGCGTGTACAAGGTGCCTTGAATGACCATCTATGGCATGATTACCGCACATTCACTGTAAGTGGCATATGATTGAATACCAGCCAGGATACTGTCAGTTGCTTTTAGCCTAATTGTTGTGATTAACTTATTAAAGAGGTAAGTATTCAAATTTATTTGATAAGTTTTCTTTGAATGCACTCTGCGACAGCGGAGGGCAGTCCAATTCTCTTGAAAAATGCAAGAAAAAAAATTGCACTAACGTAAAAGTTAGCTTTTAGGCCGATTTTCGTCCAAAATGGCAGAAATTCGGGTCCCCCCAAATTTTCAACTGATGATTACTCAACGTACACTTGAGCTACAAACGTCGTTTTGGGCTCGTTGGAATTGTCCTGAGCTCAAAATTATGAAACAAGATGAAAAAAAGAACTTTGAACGAAAAAAAAACAAAAATTTTGATAATTTCATTTTTTGCACCACGCTCGATTAGGCTTAACTTTTTGGCATCACCGAGACTTCAAAAGCTTATAACTTTGTGTTGGACCGACGAAATTGGTTCATTTTCTCAGTCCCCCAAGATTCGACTATGATCTTACGATCCAAATAAGAAAATTTGGAAATTTTAAAATTTTTGGGCAAGTTATGGCCGTTCGCGCAATTCATCAGGCTCGATTGAGCTTATTTTTTTGACATCACTGAAATTCAAAAGGCTATAACTCAAAGACCCCAAAAGTTATCTCCATTATTTTTATCCTATCAGCAGCTGATTGTACACAAAATTGATACTGGAAAAGAAATTTTTCGGTTTTCTATTGTTTTGGCCAAAATTTGACCCATTGAAAATTTTTGCACCACGCTCGATTAGGCTTAACTTTTTGACATCACCGAAATTTAAACAGCAATAACTCTTAGCGCATAAAAGTAAAAGAAATACTTTTGCGTTAAATAAAAGCCTACAACACCTGGTGTTCCCAGGCGGTCTCCCATCCAAGTACTAACCAGGCCCAATATTGCTTAACTTCGGTGATCGGACGAGAACCGGTGCATTCAACATGGTATGGTCGTAGGCATTTGAGTTACTCCGCTTTCATTTATATCCTTTCTAGCATATGTCTATGTACATTACTTTTAAAACACTCGCCCTCGCGCGAGAGTAAAAATATGATCTTATACGATGTAAAATTTTGCACGCTCACGTTATAATTTATGCATATCAAACAAAAATTTGAAAATTGACATTGTTTGGATTTTTTTGGCCCAATGTGTTTTATGGCCAAATCGGCTGGTCAAAACCTATGGAGCGTGTACAAGGTGCCTTGAATGACCATCTATGGCATGATTACCGCACATTCACTGTAAGTGGCATATGATTGAATACCAGCCAGGATACTGTCAGTTGCTTTTAGCCTAATTGTTGTGATTAACTTATTAAAGAGGTAAGTATTCAAATTTATTTGATAAGTTTTCTTTGAATGCACTCTGCGACAGCGGAGGGCAGTCCAATTCTCTTGAAAAATGCAAGAAAAAAAATTGCACTAACGTAAAAGTTAGCTTTTAGGCCGATTTTCGTCCAAAATGGCAGAAATTCGGGTCCCCCCAAATTTTCAACTGATGATTACTCAACGTACACTTGAGCTACAAACGTCGTTTTGGGCTCGTTGGAATTGTCCTGAGCTCAAAATTATGAAACAAGATGAAAAAAAGAACTTTGAACGAAAAAAAAACAAAAATTTTGATAATTTCATTTTTTGCACCACGCTCGATTAGGCTTAACTTTTTGGCATCACCGAGACTTCAAAAGCTTATAACTTTGTGTTGGACCGACGAAATTGGTTCATTTTCTCAGTCCCACAAGATTCGACTATGATCTTACGATCCAAATAAGAAAATTTGGAAATTTTAAAATTTTTGGGCAAGTTATGACCGTTCGCGCAATTCATCAGGCTCGATTGAGCTTATTTTTTTGACATCACTGAAATTCAAAAGGCTATAACTCAAAGACCCCAAAAGTTATCTCCATTATTTTTATCCTATCAGCAGCTGATTGTACACAAAATTGATACTGGAAAAGAAATTTTTCGGTTTTCTATTGTTTTGGCCAAAATTTGACCCATTGAAAATTTTTGCACCACGCTCGATTAGGCTTAACTTTTTGACATCACCGAAATTTAAACAGCAATAACTCTTAGCGCATAAAAGTAAAAGAAATACTTTTGCTTTAAATAAAAGCCTACAACACCTGGTGTTCCCAGGCGGTCTCCCATCCAAGTACTAACCAGGCCCAATATTGCTTAACTTCGGTGATCGGACGAGAACCGGTGCATTCAACATGGTATGGTCGTAGGCATTTGAGTTACTCCGCTTTCATTTATATCCTTTCTAGCATATGTCTATGTACATTACTTTTAAAACACTCGCCCTCGCGCGAGAGTAAAAATATGATCTTATACCATGTAAAATTTTGCACGCTCACGTTATAATTTATGCATATCAAACAAAAATTTGAAAATTGACATTGTTTGGATTTTTTTGGCCCAATGTGTTTTATGGCCACATCGGCTGGTCAAAACCTATGGAGCGTGTACAAGGTGCCTTGAATGACCATCTATGGCATGATTACCGCACATTCACTGTAAGTGGCATATGATTGAATACCAGCCAGGATACTGTCAGTTGCTTTTAGCCTAATTGTTGTGATTAACTTATTAAAGAGGTAAGTATTCAAATTTATTTGATAAGTTTTCTTTGAATGCACTCTGCGACAGCGGAGAGCAGTCCAATTCTCTTGAAAAATGCAAGAAAAAAAATTGCACTAACGTAAAAGTTAGCTTTTAGGCCGATTTTCGTCCAAAATGGCAGAAATTCGGGTCCCCCCAAATTTTCAACTGATGATTACTCAACGTACACTTGAGCTACAAACGTCGTTTTGGGCTCGTTGGAATTGTCCTGAGCTCAAAATTATGAAACAAGATGAAAAAATGAACTTTGAACGAAAAAAAAAACAAAAATTTTGATAATTTCATTTTTTGCACCACGCTCGATTAGGCTTAACTTTTTGGCATCACCGAGATTTCAAAAGCTTATAACTTTGTGTTGGACCGACAAAATCGGTTCATTTTCTCAGTCCCCCAAGATTTGACTATGATCTTACAATCCAAATAATAAAATTTGGAAATTTTACAATTTTTGGGCAAGTTATGGCCGTTCGCGCAATTCACCAGGCTCGATTGGGCTTATTTTTTTGACATCACCGAAATTCAAAAGGCTTTAACTCAAAGACCCCAAAAGTTATCTCCATTATTTTTGGCCTATCAGCAGCTGATTGTACACAAAATTGATACTGCAAAAGTAATTTTTCGGTTTTCTATTGTTTTGGCCAAAATTTGACCCATTGAAAATTTTTGCACCACGCTCGATTAGGCTTAACTTTTTGACATCACCGAAATTTAAACAGCAATAACTCTTAGCGCATAAAAGTAAAAGAATTACTTTTGCTTTAAATAAAAGCCTACAACACCTGGTGTTCCCAGGCGGTCTCCCATCCAAGTACTAACCAGGCCCAATATTGCTTAACTTCGGTGATCGGACGAGAACCGGTGCATTCAACATGGTATGGTCGTAGGCATTTGAGTTACTCCGCTTTCATTTATATCCTTACTAGCATATGTCTATGTACATTACTTTTAAAACACTAGCCCTGCGCGAGAGTAAAAATATGCTCTTGTACCATGTAAAATTTTGCACGCTCACGTTATAATTTATGCATTTCAAACAAAATTTTGAAAATTGACTTTGTTTGGAATTTTTTTGGCCCAATGTGTTTTATGGCCAAATCGGCTGGTCAAAACCTATGGAGCGTGTACAAGGTGCCTTGAATGACCATCTATGGCATGATAGCCGCACATTCATTGTAAGTGGCATATGATTGAATACCAGCCAGGATACTGTCAGTTGCTTTTAGCCTAATTGTTGTGATAAACTTATTAAATAGGTAAGTATTCATATCTATTTGATAAGTTTTCTTTGAATGCACTCTGCGACAGCGGAAGGCAGCCCAATTCTCCTGAAAAATGCAAGAAAAAAAATTGCACAAACTTAAAAGTTAGCTTTTAGGCCGATTTTCGTCCAAAATGGCCGAAATTCGGGTCCCCCCAAATTTTCAACTGATGATTACTCCACACTCCACGTACACTTGAGCTACAAACGTCGTTTTGGGCTCGTTGGAATTTTCCTGAGCTCAAATTTATGAAACGAGATGAAAAAATGAACTTTGAACGAAAAAAAAAAATTTGTGACATTCGACCAGAATGTGCCAAAATGCAATCTCTGCAGAATTCGAATTTTTAGCAGCGAGCCTTCCGGATTAGTAATTTTTAAGGATTAAGAACGTTATTTGAACGATTGAACAAAACGTGAAGGTTGAGGGATTCGGAAATTGCTAATTTTTAAATTTTCGAAGTGATTACGTAACATTTCTGAGAAACGTCAGAAACGGCTATTTTGGCAGAAAAGCTAAAAAGCAACAGAAAAACGATAGTCGCACTGACGAAAAACAACG
The DNA here is from genome assembly GCF_963678635.1 of Symsagittifera roscoffensis. Taxonomy (NCBI): domain Eukaryota; kingdom Metazoa; phylum Xenacoelomorpha; order Acoela; family Convolutidae; genus Symsagittifera; species Symsagittifera roscoffensis. The sequence continues at coordinate 2,928,807 of NC_087071.1, forward strand.
AAGATTGTGATAGAAAAACAACAGAGAAAACAGAAGGACTTTCCGAGTTGCAACTATTGTGTCGCTACAATAGTTGCAAGGCCGTTGCAGACAACGGTGAAGGGTGCAAGATAGCCTTCCGGATTACGAAGAAGTCAAGATTAACGAGCTTGATTCAGTGGATTCAAGAATCCGGAAGGGTTTCGGAACTGGAACTTTTATTCTTTTATATAAACTTTTAGCTTCTTGTCATGTCTTGATTTGAAATTAATCAACAACTGGATTCATTTCGATAAGGATGAGAAGCTAGGAGTTGGGGGAAAGGGTTGATCCATCTTCGATGGAGATGATGATTTTTATCTACTGAACAAAAACAATAATAATTCAATAAGTAGTAGCCCTGTTTTTAGGAGTGACCTCGTGGTCTGAGGATACTGAGACCCAGCCATGAGCTCACTATTCCTGCATGTAATTAAGTTAATTTGAGTGTTTTGACCGAAGCCGAAAGCAGTAACGTTTTTTGTCGACCCGATGTTAGAAAAGACCACCAAAAGTACTGGCTTGGTAGAGACGGTGAAAAGCTCTGTTTAGACGTTAGCCAGTCGTCTTAGGACTTAGTTTTATTTTCCGTCGATATGTATCTTCCGGGCGAATGTTACATACATGTTTTTATGGCGCTCCTGGGTGTTATTCTTTTTTAACATCATGACCGGCAGAACCGTTAACGAGCACTCCGCGCCGAGCGGATGCTCACATTAACGCCCTTAACAGGCCTAAACCGCCGGGGCGGAAGGGTAGTTTGGAACGCGGAAGCCTTCCGGATTACCGTGAATAGCTTTTTAACTTAGTTAAGACCGAAAATTCACGAATCAGGAAGGGTGGGGGGATCGGCCATTCCCTCGTTCCATGAGAGGTTTGTGACCAAAAACACTTAAAGATATATATAAAACCAAACAAAAAGTAGTATAGTACCCAAGAAAAACAAAAAAACATAAAAGAAAACCGAAAAAACCAAAAACAGTAAAAAAAAAAAAAAAGTAAAAAATCAGTAGAAATCATCCCCCCAGACAAGATGTGATCCGACCCTCCCGTTGTTGTTGATAGATATATTGCTGTTACAGGCATTTATATCAGTCAGGATCGTTACGATCAATTTTGTAGCCTGTTTGTGAGGCTTGTACTGTAGGGTTATTTGAGCATTTAAGCACGTTAATGATAAATTGCGCTCAATCTGGAAGGGTCAGCTGATTTGCGCTCAATTCGGAAGGGTCTTGGGAGAAGACTGATCCGGCAAGCAGTACAAGGAGCAACAAGAAGGCGCTCAACGACAACAACAATCGACTGTTGGGTATCGTTAACAAGTTTTGTATCCCTTTTGGTACAAAAAGTAAGATAGTAATCTGTGGGGGGCTCGACAGTGCTGCACTGTAGTGACCCTTCACCGAGCTGCGAATATCCGAGTTAAGCACCTTAATTCGGATATTAAACAAACCCGGAGGGGTATAGTATTATTAATATGATTACTAATATAGCCTTTATTAATACTCTTATACCGTTTTTCAGTGAAAAACACAGAAAGTAGACCGGTTTTTAGGGTCAAAATAGCGATATTTTGATCCCCCCACAAGTCGCGATTTTTGAGATAACGATATTTTTTGAAACGGAAAAAAGTGTTAAGTTAGTGTGTTACATCGTAACTGCACTACCATAATAGATAGACCCGGTTAAGTTTAGTTCGAAAGTGGTTGGAACTATTTTGGTACTGAAAACCGAAATTTCGTGATTTTGAGAAAACGAAACACTATAAAATCAGAAAAATTTTTGAAATTTTTGAGTTACAACAATAAAAATAGTTGTTCGGACAACGTCCACTAGTGAATCTACAAGTTTTAAAACCCGCTACCCGAAAGCCTTCCGGGTTACAGAGAAATCGAACTTAACGTGTTTGATTTGGTGGATTCATCAATCCGGAGGGGTACAGGTAGCATAGTTTTTCTCAAATTTTCTCAACTAAAGCGTTTTAGATCGGGTCTTTTGCATTGAACTAGAAGAGTATAGGCCTTCTGAGCTCGAATCAATAAATTTTAGGTCGAAAGGACCACATTTGCGGAAAAAGTTAGGCGGAACCTATAATAGAGAACCTATAATAGAGAACGTTTTGGCTAATAACTTTTCGACGACTGAACAGATCCAGTTGATCTTGGTACCAATAGATCAGAAATCAGCTGAGCTTACTGATAGGGACAAAAGTTTTGCAAAAAAGTAAGCGTGAAAATTTTTTGAGATTGTTTTTAACAAATTCCTCAATTTGGAAGGGTACACCCTTCACGTTTTATAAAAATTTTTTGGAAAAGCCCTTATACCCCTACCAAAAGGTAATAGCGGTTGAATAAAGTAACTTTAGGCTGCTCTAGACGAAAAGTGAAGGCTAAAGGCACAGCAAAACCTTAATCGAGCCGAAGTTAGGCAAGCGACAAGACCCTTCACCGTTAGTGTGAATTGTAAAATAAGAGGCTTAACTTCAATCCGGAAGGGTCTAGGAAAGTAGTACATACCCTTCCTAGTTAATTGAAAAAGCAAAATTGCATCGGAAAACGTATCCGGAGGGGTATAGGTTGAAAGAAGGAAACCTCCGAAAAGCTACTTTTACGAAACCGGAGGGCTCCCAATCCGGAGGGGTCAAAATTTTTTCAAGTTAGGAGGGGTCCGAATCCGGAGGGGTCTTATAGTTGCTAATTCGGAGGGGTCCAAATCCGGAGGGGTCTTGTGTTAACTCACTCGGAGGGGTCCCAATCCGGAAAGGTCTAGATTTTGTTAGTCCGGAAGGGTCCTATTTGTACCAATCCGGAGGGGTATTATTTTATTAAAGGACTTAGGTAGGCGAAAGAAAGACTAAAGTGAGAGGTATTAGGTTATTAGCACACAGGCTAGGAATCAGTGACTCGATTGGGCTTATTTTTTGACATCACCGAAATTCAAAAGGCTATAACTCAAAGACCCCAAAAGTTATCTCCATTATTTTTGGCCTATCAGCAGCTGATTGTACACAAAATTGATACTGCAAAAAAAAATTTTCGGTTTTCTATTGTTTTGGCCAAAATTTGACCCATTGAAAATTTTTGCAGTACGCTCGATTAGGCTTAACTTTTTGACATCACCGAACTTTAAACAGCAATAACTCTTAGCGCAGAAAAGTAAAAGAATTACTTTTGCTTTAAATAAAAGCCTACAACACCTGGTGTTCCCAGGCGGTCTCCCATCCAAGTACTAACCAGGCCCAATATTGCTTAACTTCGGTGATCGGACGAGAACCGGTGCATTCAACATGGTATGGTCGTAGGCATTTGAGTTACTCCGCTTTCATTTATATCCTTACTAGCATATGTCTATGTACATTACTTTTAAAACACTCGCCCTCGCGCGAGAGTAAAAATATGCTCTTATACCATGTAAAATTTTGCACGCTCACGTTATAATTTATGCATTTCAAACAAAATTTTGAAAATTGACATTGTTTGGAATTTTTTTGGCCCAATGTGTTTTATGGCCAAATCGGCTGGTCAAAACCTATGGAGTTTGTACAAGGTGCCTTGAATGACCATCTATGGCATGATAGCCGCACATTCATTGTAAGTGGCATATGATTGAATACCAGCCAGGATACTGTCAGTTGCTTTTAGCCTAATTGTTGTGATAAACTTATTAAATAGGTAAGTATTCAAATCTATTTGATAAGTTTTCTTTGAATGCACTCTGCGACAGCGGAAGACAGCCCAATTCTCCTGAAAAATGCAAGAAAAAAAATTGCACAAACTTAAAAGTTAGCTTTTAGGCCGATTTTCGTCCAAAATGGCCGAAATTCGGGTCCCCCCAAAGTTTCAACTGATGATTACTCCACACTCCACGTACACTTGAGCTACAAACGTCTTTTTGGGCTCGTTGGAATTTTCCTGAGCTCAAATTTATGAAACGAGTTGAAAAAATGAACTTTGAACGAAAAAAAAATAAAAATTTGTGACATTCGACCAGAATGTGCCAAAATGCAATCTCTGCAGAATTCGAATTTCTAGCAGCGAGCCTTCCGGATTAGTGATTTTTAAGGGTTAAGAACGTTATTTGAACGATTGAACAAAACGTGAAGGTTGAGGGATTCGGAAATTGCTAATTTTTAAATTTTCGAAGTGATTACGTAACATTTCTGAGAAACGTCAGAAACGGCCATTTTGGCAGAAAAGCTAAAAAGCAACAGAATAACGATAGTCGCACTGACGAAAAACAACGAAGATTGTGATAGAAAAACAACAGAGAAAACAGAAGGACGTTCCGAGTTGCAACTATTGTGTCGCTACGATAGTTGCAAGGCCGTTGCAGACAACGGTGAAGGGTGCAAGATAGCCTTCCGGATTACGAAGAAGTCAAGATTAACGAGCTTGATTCAGTGGATTCAAGAATCCGGAAGGGTTTCGGAACTGGAACTTTTATTCTTTTATATAAACTTTTAGCTTCTTGTCATGTCCTGATTTGAAATTAATCAACAACTGGATTCATTTCGATAAGGATGAGAAGCTAGGAGTTGGGGGAAAGGGTTGATCCATCTTCGATGGAGATGATGATTTTTATCTACTGAACAAAAACAATAATTCAATAAGTAGTAGCCCTGTTTTTAGGAGTGACCTCGTGGTCTGGGGATACTGAGACCCATCCATGAGCTCACTTTTCCTGCATGTAATTATGTTAATTTGAGTGTTTTGACCGAAGCCGAAAGCAGTAACGTTTTTTGTCGACCCGATGTTAGAAAAGACCACCAAAAGTACTGGCTTGGTAGAGACGGTGAGAAGCATAAAAAGCTCTGTTTAGACGTTAGCCAGTCGTCTTAGGGCTTAGTTTTATTTTCCGTCGATATGTATCTTCCGGGCGAATGTTACATACATGTCTTTATGGCGCTCCTGGGTGTTATTCTTTTTTAACATCATGACCGGCAGAACCGTTAACGAGCACTCCGCGCCGAGGGGATGCTCACATTAACGCCCTTAATAGGCCTAAACCAACGGGGTGGAAGGGTAGTTTGGAACGCGGAAGCCTTCCGGATTACCGTGGATAGCTTTTTAACTTAGTTAAGACCGAAAATTCACGAATCAGGAAGGGTGGGGGGATCGGCCATTCCCTCGTTCCATGAGAGGTTTGTGACCAAAAACACTTAAAGATATATATAAAACCAAACAAAAAGTAGTATAGTACCCATGAAAAACGAAAAAAAAACATAAAAGAAAACCGAAAAAACCAAAAACAGTAAAAAAAAAAAGTAAAAAATCAGTAGAAATCATCCCCCCAGACAAGATGTGATCCGACCCTCCCGTTGTTGTTGATAGATATATTGCTGTTACAGGCATTTATATCAGTCAGGATCGTTACGATCAATTTTGTAGCCTGTTTGTGAGGCTTGTACTGTAGGGTTATTTGAGCATTTAAGCACGTTAATGATAAATTGCGCTCAATCTGGAAGGGTCAGCTGATTTGCGCTCAATTCGGAAGGGTCTTGGGAGAAGACTGATCCGGCAAGCAGTACAAGGAGCAACAAGAAGGCGCTCAACGACAACAACAATCGACTGTTGGGTATCGTTAACAAGTTTTGTATCCCTTTTGGTACAAAAAGTAAGATAGTAATCTGTGGGGGGCTCGACAGTGCTGCACTGTAGTGACCCTTCACCGAACTGCGAATATCCGAGTTAAGCACCTTAATTCGGATATCAAACAAACCCGGAGGGGTATAGTATTACTAATATTATTACTAATATAGCCTATATTAATATTCTTATACCGTTTTTCAGTGAAAAACACAGAAAATAGACCGGTTTTTAGGGTCAAAATAGCGATATTTTGATCCCCCCACAAGTCGCGATTTTTGAGATATCGATATTTTTTGAAACGGAAAAAAGTGTTAAGTTAGTGTGTTACATCGTAACTGCACTATCATAATAGATATAACCGGTTAAGTTTAGTTCGAAAGTGGTTGGAACTATTTTGGTACTGAAAACCGAAATTTCGTGATTTTTGAGAAAACGAAACACTATAAAATCAGAAAAATTTTTGAAATTTTTGAGTTACAACAGTAAAAATAGTTGTTCGGACAACGTCCACTAGTGAATCTACAAGTTTTAAAACCCGCTACCCGAAAGCCTTCCGGGTTACAGAGAAATCGAACCTAACGTGTTTGATTTGGTGGATTCATCAATCCGGAGGGGTACAGGTAGCATAGTTTTTCTCAAATTTTCTCAACTAAAGCGTTTTAGATCGGGTCTTTTGCATTGAACTAGAAAAATATAGGCCTTCTGAGCTCGGATCAATAAATTTTAGGTCGAAAGGACCAGATTTGCGGAAAAAGTTAGGCCGAACCTATAATAGAGAAATTTCTTGACTTTAAGAAAAAAGACGTTTTGGCTAATAACTTTTCGACGACTGAATAGATCCAGTTGATCTTGGTACCAATAGATCAGAAATTAGCTGAGCTTACTGATAAAGACAAAAGTTTTGCAAAAAAGTAAGCGTGAAAATTTTTTGAGATTGTTTTTAACAAATTCCTCAATTTGGAAGGGTACACCCTTCACGTTTTATAAAATTTTTTTTTTGGAAAAGCCCTTATACCCCTACCAAAAGGTAAGAGCGGTTGAATAAAGTAACTTTAGGCTGTTCTAGACGAAAAGTGAAGGCTAAATGCACAGCAAAACCTTAATCGAGCCGAAGTTAGGCAAGCGACAAGACCCTTCACCGTTAGTGTGAATTGTAAAACAAGAGGGTTAACTTCAATCCCGAAGGGTCTAGATTTTGTTAGTCCGGAAGGGTCCTATTTGTGCCAAACCGGAGGGGTATTATTTTATTAAAGGACTTAGGTAGGCGAAAGAAAGACTAAAGTGAGAGATATTAGGTTATTAGCACACAGGCTAGGAATCAGTGACTCGATTGGGCTTTTTTTTTTGACATCACCGAAATTCAAAAGGCTATAACTCAAAGACCCCAAAAGTTATCTCCATTATTTTTGGCCTATCAGCAGCTGATTGTACACAAAATTGATACGGCAAAAGAAATTTTTCGGTTTTCTATTGTTTTGGCCAAAATTTGACCAATTGAAAATTTTTGCACCACGCTCAATTAGGCTTAACTTTTTGACATCACCGAATTTTAAACAGCAATAACTCTTAGCGCATAAAAGTAAAAGAATTACTTTTGCTTTAAATAAAAGCCTACAACACCTGGTGTTCCCAGGCGGTCTCCCATCCAAGTACTAACCAGGCCCAATATTGCTTAACTTCGGTGATCGGACGAGAACCGGTGCATTCAACATGGTATGGTCGTAGGCATTTGAGTTACTCCGCTTTCATTTATATCCTTTCTAGCATATGTCTATGTACATTACTTTTAAAACACTCGCCCTCGCGCGAGAGTAAAAATATGATCTTATACCATGTAAAATTTTGCACGCTCACGTTATAATTTATGCATTTCAAACAAAATTTTGAAAATTGACATTGTTTGGAATTTTTTTTTGCCCAATGTGTTTTATGGCCAAAACGGCTGGTCAAAACCTATGGAGCGTGTACAAGGTGCCTTGAATGACCATCTATGGCATGTTAGCCGCACATTCATTGTAAGTGGCATATGATTGAATACCAGCCAGGATACTGTCAGTTGCTTTTAGCCTAATTGTTGTGATAAACATATTAAAAAGGTAAGTATTCAAATCTATTTGATAAGTTTTCTTTGAATGCACTCTGCGACAGCGGAAGGCAGCCCAATTCTCCTGAAAAATGCAAGAAAAAAATTGCACAAACTTAAAAGTTAGCTTTTAGGCCGATTTTCGTCCAAAATGGCCGAAATTCGGGTCCCCCCAAATTTTCAACTGATGATTACTCCACACTCCACGTACACTTGAGCTACAAACGTCGTTTTGGGCTCGTTGGAATTGTCCTGAGCTCAAATTTATGCAACGAGATGAAAAATTGAACTTTGAACGAAAAAAAAAATAAAAATTTGTGACATTCGACCAGAATGTGCCAAAATGCAATTTCTGCAGAATTCGAATTTCTAGCAGCGAGCCTTCCGGATTAGTGATTTTTAAGGTTTAAGAACGTTATTTGAATGATTGAACAAAACGTGAAGGTTGAGGGATTCGGAAATTGCTAATTTTTAAATTTTCGAATTGATTACATAACATTTCTGAGAAACGTCAGAAACGGCCATTTTGGCAGAAAAGCTAAAAAGCAACAGAATAACGATAGTCGCACTGACGAAAAACAACGAAGATTGTGATAGAAAAACAACACAGAAAACAGAAGGACGTTCCGAGTTGCAACTATTGTGTCGCTACAATAGTTGCAAGGCCGTTGCAGACAACGGTGAAGGGTGCAAGATAGCCTTCCGGATTACGAAGGAGTCAAGATTAACGAGCTTGATTCAGTGGATTTAAGAATCCGGAAGGGTTTCGGAACTGGAACTTTTATTCTTTTATTTAAACTTTTAGCTTCTTGTCATGTCCTGATTTGAAATTAATTAACAACTGGATTCATTTCGATAAGGATGAGAAGGTAGGAGTTGGGGGAAAGGGTTGATCCATCTTCGATGGAGATGATGATTTTTATCTACTGAACAAAAACAATAATAATTCAATAAGTAGTAGCCCTGTTTTTAGGAGTGACCTCGTGGTCTGGGAATACTGAGACCCAGCCATGAGCTCACTATTCCTGCATGTAATTAAGTTAATTTGAGTGTTTTGACCGAAGCCGAAAGCAGTAACGTTTTTTGTCGACCCGATGTTAGAAAAGACCACCAAAAGTACTGGCTTGGTAGAGACGGTGAAAAGCATAAAAAGCTCTGTTTAGACATTAGCCAGTCGTCTTAGGACTTAGTTTTATTTTCCGTCGATATGTATCTTCCGGGCGAATGTTACATACATGTTTTTATGGCGCTCCTGGGTGTTATTCTTTTTTAACATCATGACCGGCAGAACCGTTAACGAGCACTCCGCGCCGAGCGGATGCTCACATTAACGCCCTTAATAGGCCTAAACCGCCGGGGCGGAAGGGTAGTTTGGAACGCGGAAGCCTTCCGGGTTACCGTGAATAGCTTTTTAACTTAGTTAAGACCGAAAATTCACGAATCAGGAAGGGTGGGGCGATCGGCCATTCCCTCGTTCCATGAGAGGTTTGTGACCAAAAACACTTAAAGATATATATAAAACCAAACAAAAAGTAGTATAGTACCCAAGAAAAACAAAAAAACATAAAAGAAAACCGAAAAAACCAAAAACAATAAAAAAAAAAGTAAAAAATCAGTAGAAATCATCCCCCCAGACAAAATGTGATCCGACCCTCCCGTTGTTGTTGATAGATATTTTGCTGTTACAGGCGTTTATATCAGTCAGGATCGTTACGATCAATTTTGTAGCCTGTTTGTGAGGCTTGTACTGTAGGGTTATTTGAGCATTTAAGCACGTTAATGATAAATTGCGCTCAATCTGGAAGGGTCAGCTGATTTGCGCTCAATTCGGAAGGGTCTTGGGAGAAGACTGATCCGGCAAGCAGTACAAGGAGCAACAAGAAGGCGCTCAACGACAACAACAATCGACTGTTGGGTATCGTTAACAAGTTTTGTATCCCTTTTGGTACAAAAAGTAAGATAGTAATCTGTGGGGGGCTCGACAGTGCTGCACTGTAGTGACCCTTCACCGAACTGCGAATATCCGAGTTAAGCACCTTAATTCGGATATTAAACAAACCCGGAGAGGTATAGTATTACTAATATTATTACTAATATAGCCTATATTAATACTCTTATACCGTTTTTCAGTGAAAACCACAGAAAGTAGACCGGTTTTTAGGGTCAAAATAGCGATATTTTGATCCCCCCACAAGTCGCGATTTTTGAGATATCGATATTTTTTGAAACGGAAAAAAGTGCTAAGTTAGTGTGTTACATCGTAACTGCACTACCATAATAGATAGAACCGGTTAAGTTTAGTTCGAAAGTGGTTGGAACTATTTTGGTACTGAAAACCGAAATTTCGTGATTTTTGAGAAAACGAAACACTATAAAATCAGAAAAATTTTTGAAATTTTTGAGTTACAACAGTAACAATAGTTGTTCGGACAACGTCCACTAGTGAATCTACAAGTTTTAAAACCCGCTACCCGAAAGCCTTCCGGGTTACAGAGAAATCGAACTTAATGTGTTTGATTTGGTGGATTCATCAATCCGGAGGGGTACAGGTAGTATAGTTTTTCTCAAATTTTCTCAACTAAAGCGTTTTAGATCGGGTCTTTTGCATTGAACTAGAAGAGTATAGGCCTTCTGAGCTCGGATCAATAAATTTTAGGTCGAAAGGACCAGATTTGCGGAAAAAGTTAGGCGGAATCTATAATAGAGAAATTTCTTGACTTTAAGAAAAAAGACGTTTTGGCTGATAACTTTTCGACGACTGAACAGATCCAGTTAATCTTGGTACCAAAAGATCAGAAATTAGCTGAGCTTACTGATAGGGACAAAAGTTTTGCAAAAAAGTAAGCGTGAAAATTTTTTGAGATTGTTTTTAACAAATTCCTCAATTTGGAAGGGTACACCCTTCACGTTTTATAAAAAAATTTTAGAAAAGCTTTTATACCCCTACCAAAACGTAATAGCGGTTGAATAAAGTAACTTTAGGCTGTTCTAGACGAAAAGTGAAGGCTAAAGGCACAGCAAAACCTTAATCGAGCCGAAGTTAGGCAAGCGACAAGACCCTTCACCGTTAGTGTGAATTGTAAAATAAGAGGCTTAACTTCAATCCGGAAGGGTCTAGGAAAGTAGTACATATCCTTCCTAGTTAATTGAAAAAGCAAAATTGCATCGGAAAACGTATCCGGAGGGGTATAGGTTGAAAGAAGGAAATCTCCGAAAAGCTACTTTTACGAAACCGGAGGGCTCCCAATCCGGAGGGGTCAAAATTTTTTCAAGTTAGGAGGGGTCCGAATCCGGAGGGGTCTTATAGTTGCTAATTCGGAGGGGTCCAAATCCGGAGGGGTCTTGTGTTAACTAACTCGGAGGGGTCCCAATCCGGAAAGGTCTAGATTTTGTTAGTCCGGAAGGGTCCTATTTGTGCCAATCCGGAGGGGTATTATTTTATTAAAGGACTTAGGTAGGCGAAAGAAAGACTAAAGTGAGAGGTATTAGGTTATTAGCACACAGGCTAGGAATCAGTGACTGCACTGGTAACTTGCCTTTCAATAAGAACCAGACCAAAACAAAACAGGTCCGAACTCGGATATTCGCGACACTAAGTCTATATTAAAAAGAGCGTGATTCATTGGTGTGGATTGTAACATAATACGTTTTTGTGAAAAGTGACTGCCCTGAGGATTTTAGTAGGTCTAGCTCGGGCAGTCCGAAGGCAGATAGGTAACACAGTTCTCGGTGGGTGCAATAGACGCCCACTTGAGAAAATTACTGCCTTCAAAGTTTTGTCTGTTCTGTGCAGCACCGAGCGGGGAAAGCTTTTTCTTTAAAAGACAAGTTCGACTATTGTACTGTGACCGACTAAAAGTACAATACACATACGTTTTTTTTATAGAGATATTCATACTCTGTCATAATATAATATTTTTGTTCTTGATTTTAAATCTACATAAACTGTGCTTGATTGGGTAGTGAGTACACTATCTTTTAGATTAACTGATAACATCATATTGTGCTAGTTTTCAAATCTTACGACCGATAATCGGTTAGTGTGAATAATTTTTATACAAACTGTACTCTGATAACATACAGGGATTCGTGGTCACTATTTAATAGAATCTTGTGAAATTTATTGTGTTGTGTCATTATTATTGTTAATAAAACTATAAGGTCACTAGCAATCGAGTTAAGTGTATAGGCATTAAGAAGTGACAAATAGAGAATGAGTCTAGACAAGTCAAGGATACCAAAACGAGGTAATAGCTCTAGGAAATTCATACCTGAAAAGCAAAGAAAAACGATGACCGATCCTTTTGTGGATTGGATCAAGCGATCCCGGTCCGACAAAGGGGAGACGGTTTCAGGCAGAATGGTTGAAACGAGAAGTCAGAAGACCTCAGAAGAGCGTAAAGAACTGTTAGAAGTGGAGGTCAACACAGACCATGCCATGAACGACAACCAGGAAGTACATGGACTGGAAGGGAGAGGCAGAAGGCTGGCAAGTGAATCTACTCCGGTAGAACAAGGCCATGATTTTGCCACTTCCACCGGGACAGTGGATCGAGAAGAGATGTCGGAACTGTCCGACATCTCAACTGAAATAGCGGCATCGAGAAGATCTCCGACAGACAACACTATGATGGCAGGCGGAACTGGGAAACAAAAAACGTCATCATCGTTCTCAGAAAGAATGAAGAACACCTTCGGAAGCATATTTCCATTCACCATGGGAGGAGGCGCAGGAAACGAAGGTGAATCCCAGGAGGAAGAGGATGAAGAGGAGCAAGGGGACTTTGGATCTCAAGTCAGCCTCAGTAGTTCGATCCAGGAGAATGAGGCATACGTCGCTAGAGAGACTGGAACCATGGACAAATTTGGTGTAGTGACAACGATAAGCAAAGAGGCAAACACACCGGGCCAGTCAAAAGACTTCGCGATTATTACAAATTCAGAGCCACAAACTGGAGAGAGTAGAACCAGAGGGCTAGGCAACGCGTTAGCGGATCCTGAAATAGATAAGGAAAAGACGTCGAGACAGAGAGTCAAGGCCCGGATCTCGACCAGCACGAAGCTACCTGGGACCGACAGGGTTGCACCGCCACTAGTAACGCCACTCGTGAATAACGGGGCAGCACTAGAAGAAGCCTTAAACAACATAGTGGACAGTTTAGGAGAACAAAATGAACAGATGTCAATAAGGATGAGTGAACTAGAAAGAGCAGTTCACATTGAAAGAGAAAGTCTGCGGGAAGAAATAAACCGCAATAGACAAGAAGTTGGCAGGAGCGAAAAACGCTTGAAAGAAAGAACGGACGAGCATATGGCGAAGAACTTGTCGCGAATGACAAGAGAGGCGGAACAGCGAGAGTTACGTTTAAGAGACGATATGGAGAAGTCAAGAATTCAGCAAGAGCAGTCTCTTGGGACTCTTGACACAAAGATAGACGCGATGATGGAGAGGCGAACTCATGCTATCATGGATAGGTTGGACGGGCTACTAAGCAGCAAGAGTGGACCAAAAGAGGGAGAACCGAACTCGGGAGTCCCAGCAGGGAGCCGAGGGTGAACTTCAATGAACATCAAAAGAGGAAGACGTATGGATCCACTAGAGGCAGGGGCAGTTCATCAGGCTATGCCACAAGGGGTAATGGAACATGGGGCCCGAACAGTAGAGCAAGTTCAACGGGGAACAGACAAACCCCTAACGAACGACAAACGCAAGGCTTACATGCGACTGGGAGAAGTGATTCCGGCAACAGGAGCATGCAAGCCCGAGGAGGAGTCATGTGGGCCAAGCGGGAAACACTCACGGCGATTCGGATTGCAGGGATGCACCGCATACAGAGCCTTTGACGAGGTGTGAGGACAATCAGGCGGGACACTCAAGGGATGCTACGGCAATGGCCACAGCATTTGAACCCCTAAACAGGTCTTTGGAGACATTCCTGACAAGGTTATCCAGAACCAATGAACTCAGTGAGAAGTCCAGAAGAGTCTTTAAGAAACCAAGATGCTATAAAGATGAATCTGATGGCTGTATTGACACCTGGATAGAGGTAATGAAGTTGCATTTCGAGGAAGAGGACTTGTCGGAGAGACAGGAATGCAGTGCGCTCACCAGCAACTTGGAAGGGACAGCCCTGAACTGTGTCATGGCCAAGAAGCAATAGCAACGTGACACTGCTGAGAAAATCTTCGAAATCTTGTTAAACCGTTTCGGATCAGGGGTGCAGGGGCACCAGGCTATGATGCGCTTCGAGAAACGGAGGCAACGAGAAGATGAAACGATAGACAAGTTTCTCGATAGTTTGGAAATGCTGAGAAGACGCAGCCAACCGGATGAGTCAAACCGAAGGATGCACCTGGCCGTAGCCTCAAAATTCATCGATGGTGTGAAGAATGATGAACTTCGAACAATGCTAGCAACGCATTACACACCACTATCAACCAACGCGCCAACACCAGAGGAGTTGAGGCTCAAGTCAAAAGAGTATCTTTTGTTGAAACCTCCTTCGAGATCTGGATACTACAAGAACAATTATGGCAAATTTAACAACGGACCAGCAAACCAAGGGAACAATTGGTAAAAACCGAGGGATGATATGGACAAGAGACGCTCTTGTGCCAATTGCAGTTCAACGGACCATCATGTGTCAGCATGCCCAGCTTACAAACAAGGCATGAAAGCAATAGGCTTTAGCCTCGAGGACGAAGATGCGTCAGAATTGGACCATGAGGATTTCATGAGAGGAGTAATTGCGAAATTCGGACCGAGGTGTTTCTTTTGCAACTTGGAAGGTCATTTTAAATCAGATTGTCCGCAATTCTGGGATGCAGTGGCAGACATAAAGCATCCAAGACATGAAGAAGCTTTGTCAGGAGTGAAAGCCAGCAAGGATCGACTTTGAGTGAAGCAGAGGCACGCAGAAAAGAAAAACCTCAAGAGCTGGCGGCAAAGAAAATGCAAGCGGTAACAGAGGAGACACGTGAGCCAGAATCAGCAACTGCGGCTGATGACTTCAAGATCGATTATAAGGCAGCCGCGAGGGATGCTCTAAATAGAGTGCAGCAGGAACTGGTGACGAAAGAGATCGAACAAAAAGTGAAACTTGAACTGGAGAATGAGAAACTTCAGGAGCAACTGAATACCTTCGAAGCAACGGAGTTCGAAGAAACTAAAGCAACAAGCAGTTTGAGCATGAAACTTAATGTGATCTAAGGTCAGAGGTTCGGCATGGTGCCGCAAGGAAGCAAGATACAGTCGATAATCTCAGTGGCTGGACATCAGGTGATCAGAAATCTGAGTGAACCATCCGAGTTCACTTTGATGCATTTGGACATATATGCAGATTATCTGAGGCAGGTGGAGCCACGCACCGAGTCGAGAGCCGTGCGGGCACTACTAACGACGGGTGGCCCTCGCATGAAGAAACTTCATGGACGCTACCTAGAGGTCTATGGGCCGTATCAAGTGATGCTGAACGTGGATGGAATCAGTATCTACACCAGGACTTATGTAACAACAGATGATGACCAAATGGGGCAGATCTATTTGGGAGAGGAGGAACTCAAAATCCGCAGGATAGGCCATGACGCCATAATGGAACAAGACGCAGTACACATTGGGTATGAAGCAGATGTGACTGCACATCTGCTCGACACCAACGGAACAAAACTCGGAGTCACAGGGCTTCTGGACACAGGAGCGGTAGTGAAGGGGATGCCGATAAAAACTTGGGAAAGAATGGGCTTCACGCGGTAAGATCTAATTCCAACGAATCTCCGACTGGCCGCCGCCAATCGAGGAGCTATCTACGTGGCCGGAAGAACACCAATAACGGTCCTCCACATGGGAGGACGGGATCTTTGGATGAGCTTCCTGGTGGTAGAGAATCTGGACGACGCCGACCAATTCATCTTGGGCAGAGATTTCGTCAGGAATTTTGACGTGATGATTGACTTGAACAACGGTCTGATACGGATTAGAAACCCGCACCGAAAGCATGTTAAGAGACCAATTAATATGATAATAACAGACGAAAACAAGGTACCAATTTTTTTGGATAGAAAAATAAAATTACAACCAGGACAGGCTGTGGTAGCAATTTTTAGAATGAGAAATTTGAATTCGTTAAGTGATAGTAAACAGGTTTGCTTAGTACCGAATCCAAATAGTCAGAGTTCGGTGATTTTAGGCCGGAGCTTCTCGGTAACGCGAAACGGACTGTGTGTCAGTGTGTTGTTGAACACACTGGACACCACGGTTTTAATCCAGCGTGGAAAGAAGCTTGGCTACGCTTTGCCGATGAAGACCGACTATGAGGAGACACGAAACTTGAAGAAATATAGTGTGAAAGACTGTCCTTATCATGCCAATAAAGATAAAATTTTAAAGAGGATTAATGAATTAAAATCTATTCATAAAATGTTTTCAATGAAATCCGAAACGGACGACGGCTTATCAAGCTGCTCGAATGCTCCGGAACGCCCCTCGTCATATGAACTAGAATCTGACAAACCGGTTTTGCCAGAGATAGAACATTTAAAAGGGAAAATAGGTGAGGGAGATTTCGAAAAATTGCGGGACCTCCTAAATCGGAACGCAGATGTATTTTCAAAACATAAGGCGGATATCGGTTGCTGTAATTTCGTCGAACACGAAATCGAAGTAGAAGAGGGCGCCGTTCCCCATAGGGAAGGCGCAAGACGAATGACGCCACACAAATCGGAAGCGTGCCGAGCGGAAATAGAAATGTTGCTTGAATACGACATGATAGAACCCTCGAAATCGCCATGGGCTTGCGGGGTAGTAATGGCGAAAAAGAAAGGGGGCAGCTTAGATTTTGTTGCGACTTTCGTTACTTGAACGCGGTAACGATAAAAGATGCGTACCCGATACCGCGAATAGACGAGAGCCTATCTAAGCTTGGTGATGCCAAGTTCTTCACCACATTGGACTTAGGTTCTGCCTTCTGGCAGGTCCCTCTGCGGAAGAAGGACAGAGAGAAAACCGGATTCGCGTGCGAATTGGGATTGTACCAATGGAAGAGGATGCCCTTCGGCTTGTGCAATGCAACGGCCACTTTTCAAAGACTGATGGCTCAGGCTTTGACGAGAGTGACCAAGAAGTACGGGAATCTCGTGATGTGTTACGTGGATGACGTAGTCATAGCGACACCGACCCTGGAGGACCACATTGATAGGCTCGATGAGGTCTTTGGATGCATGAAAAGAGCTGGATTGAAGTGCAAACCATCGAAATGTGAAATCCTTAGGGATTCGATTAAGTACCTAGGAAGAATGGTGGATAGGCATGGTGTGAGGCCGGACCCGGAAGCAGTGGAAGTAGTGTTGACATGGAAGACCCCCAGAACGGACACACAGCTCCTGAGCTTCCTAGGGTTTGCCAATTACTACCGAGAATTCATAAAAGGATATGCGGACAAGGTGTATCCGATGCAGAAGCTGATGCGCAACAAGGGGAAAAAGTTCGAATGGAACGATGAGGCACAGGTTGCTTTCGAGAACATAAAGCGGGAACTGTGCGAAGCGCCAGTGCTGGGCATGCCTACAGAAAAGGGCATGTATGTTCTCGACACAGACGCATCGGTGGTAGCCATCTCAGGAATCTTGCATCAAGAGCAAGAATGGAACGGAAGAACAGTTCTCCGTCCCATTGCATACGGCAGCAAAGTCTTGAGTGACACGGAGATGAAATATGGCGCACCAAAAGCAGAAATTTTTGCAGTAGTCACCTTCGTGGAAAAGTACCGTGCATACTTGGGGAGCGCTCCCTTCAAGTTACTCGTGGACAACAGAGCGTTATCCTGGTTGAATACCTACTCGATGGATCAGAGTTATATTGGTAGATGGATAGTCAGATTGGATGGCTACCATATGATAATCGAACATAGGATGCGTGATAAACACCAGAATGCTGACAGCCTCAGCAAGAAAACTGAGTTTTATGAAAGATTGGAGCAGAAGCAGGCCAATCAGGCGGAGATAAAGGAGGGATTCTCGTTTCTGGACAAAGAAACTTATGAAGCGCTTCCCTTAACGAGATGGTTGGATAAGTCTGGACATCCAATTCCAGGGCACCCTGAGTTATCTGTAGAGAAAGCAGCCGAGATAAAGATCCTATCCAAAGAGGACCCAGTCCCCTTGGATCTGTTGCTGCGCTCGAACCTGGTCCAGCAAGAACTCTCTCGCATGAACATAAACAGCCTCTCATTATTGGATAAAACGGTGCAAGTCACATCGCAAGTGATGCGGATGCTGGGTGGGTTGTTAGAAAAAGAAGTGACCAGAGATGACCCCGAGTGGACAGCAGCAGTGGCATCGCTAACAGTTAGTGAGAAGGTGAAGATCATGCCGTCCAGACGGCAGCACGAAGAGAACGAGAGGGATTGTAGGACAATAGTTCAGCAACTAGTATCCTCAATACCCCAA
This sequence comes from Symsagittifera roscoffensis, assembly GCF_963678635.1. NCBI lineage: Eukaryota > Metazoa > Xenacoelomorpha > Acoela > Convolutidae > Symsagittifera > Symsagittifera roscoffensis. Next base: position 2,946,939 of record NC_087071.1, read on the forward strand.
GAGATTTTAACCAGTACTTCCTACGGACAGAGAGAACAGGGGAGCAGCAAACGAAAGAAAACCGTCACCTTTGTGGACCAGGATAAGGAAGGTAAAAAGGTAGAACAAAATCTGCTGCACGACTATTTGTCCGGGGAGACGAATGATGAAAAGAACCAGCGATCGCAAGATCAATACCCGGGACAAGAAAATTTGTCCGGGGAGTCTGAGATAGACGAGAAAATTCCTGATGAGAAACAGGACCTAGAGAACAAGGTTTTGTCCGGAGAGTTCAGATGGATGCGAAGAAGGCACAGACATGATCTGGAGGAGCGTGCAGTCTCCAGCACAACCTCTTCGACGGATGATGATTCCCGAAACTCAGGAATGGACACCTATTCAGACAGGAACTCGAGTTCGGGATCAGAACTGTCAGAACTAGCGATACACACGCTACTAGTGGAAACTCGGGCAAGGGACCTGGACAGAGAGGTGTACCAGGATCCTGACAGTGATCGCTACCTAATACCAAGCGAAAGAGTCTTTGACAACGCAGCGGATGACTTGGAGACGATAGCGGTATCGAAACGTTCGATAAGCCTGTTGCCGCAGAAAGAGGTAGTCAGGACTGATCTTCAGCCGTTTAAACAAGAAACACAGCCGTTGGCGAAGATTTGGTGCGTTAAGATGGAAGAAGACACACACCAGCCCAACGAGCTGAATAGTCAGATGAGGGTCATGAAGACGTACTTAAAGGCGAGATACCGACTCTCGGACCTTCTAAGGGCGCAGAGAAATGATCGCATGACAAGTAACCTGAAAAGGTGGATCGAGAATGGTTCGCCGGATAAAGGGGACCCTGAGGAAGATAGTTATCGCATCCTGAGACAATACTTCATGCAGAAGGAAGGGAGGTTATATTTGAACAAGGACGGGATTGTGGCTTGCAAAAGAAGGGAGGAAGACAGAGTCCTATACAAGTATAACGCGATAGTGTTACCGCAACTCTATCAGACAGAACTATTATTCAGGTCACATGATCAGATGGGCCATCAGGGGATCGACAAAGTATATCAGAGGATCCTGAAGCGCTTTGAGTGGCCTGGGATGAAAAAGGCATGCGAGAAATGGATAACAGCATGTCTGTCATGCCAACAAGTCAAGGATCCAAGGAAGTTGCGATTTCCTTTACAATCGATCGAGTCGTCTGAATTCAACGAGGTGGTGCAAATAGATCACCAAAAGATATGCATGACAGACAATGGTTATAATCAGGTGCGGGTCATGATAGATCATTTTACGAAGTATGCAGAGGCCGTGCCCTGCATAACTGCCTCGGCGGAAGAGACATGCGACCACCTGATCAATACGTGGATAGCAAGACATGGTTGTCCGATGACGTTTCAATCGGATAATGGAACAGCTTTCGTAGGAGAGCTTACGAAAGAGCTAACGAGACGCTCACAGGTCGCTCAAGCTCACTCCACGACATACCACCCTCAGACGAACGGCTTAGTGGAAAGACAGAATAGGACGTTAGTGTCGATGCTGAGAGTATATTGTTCCAGGTACATGACCGATTGGGACAGATACCTTCCACAGGTGATGGGAGCATATAACAGCAAGCAACACTCCACCACCGGAGTCAGTCCACACATGATGCTAACTGGACACGAAAAGTCATTACCATTAACCTTCTTCTATCCAGAGTATGAGGGAAAGAAAACGTCCCCACAGGTCTACGTGAGGGATGTGATCAGACGCCAACAGGAGTTGAACGATTTGTGTAGACGAAATACTCAGCAGGCACAGGCAAGGCAGAGGAAAAGATTTGACAAGAAAGCAGCTGGTGCAAAGTCTTACTCGGTGGGAGACTACGTATGGGTATTTCAGAACGTTATACCACCGAAAGGGACGAAAAAGCTCCTAAAAAGTGGAGGGGACCCTTCATGATTACAGAGTTGCACCAGGAGGGACGCTTTTATAGACTGAGTACTGGCCGAGCCGCCCACTACGAGAACATCAAGCCACACAATCCATCGACAGAAGACTGGTGTGTACCTGCAGACATGGAAGAAGGGGATTATCTAATGATGAATCCTGCTTGTGAGGTCAATGAAAAGGGCACCAGGGAGAAGAACGATGGAAACGAAGTCGTAGAGGAAGGTACGGATACACCGCTGGACCTGGATCCAAACGAGCAGATCGAAGCGGACGATGAAACATTACCCTACGCAGAGAAAAATTGGCAGGATCCCGAACAGATAGAGGTTCCCAAGAACTTGGAACCGGATCTTCCGTTCACGATACAGACTCGTCAGAAGGACGGGACGAGACCATGAAAGAAATACAATCCTTACGGTGACGACTTTGTAGTGGATAGGATAGATCTGAAGAAGATAGTGGAGGAAGTAGTGGGTCTAGAGGAGATAACTGTGTCACAAGACATTGACATAGTCGATGATCACGACGATGAGTGGGTTGACGACTGGTCGAAACCCGAGGTAGAATTCGACGACGAGCAACAGCAGTCATACGAACAAGACTTGACGAACCTGCGTGTCTTAGAGTGGCTGAATGAAACGACCTCGGATCCTGAGGAGACCAGTGTCACGATTCAAGACGTAGATCGTGAAAGCATGAAATACATCAAGACCGAACGAGACGATCCTTCCTGGGCTGCCCAGGAAGGACGACTACTCATTCCGGCTTCTAACCTCGACTTGATACCCGGTATGCGATCGACGGGGACGTCGATGGATATTTTTGTCCGAGGAGTGGGGGTAGGACTTACCCACACTGAAAACTTGATAATAAAAAAATAATGAATAGCAAGAGAAACAGGAGACTTAGAAGCAGAGACAGGCGAAGAACCTAAGAAACCTGACATAGGCAGGGTAGTTGAGTCATATTTTAACTTACCAAATGAATATTCAAGTAGCATAATACTAACAGACAGTGACTTCATACTCACAAACTGAATATGTGCGATAGAAATCACAGCAGACATGAGTTTTAGGACAGCGCTAGCGGCAGACTTTAAGAGAGAATACAAAAACGTGGAATTCTTTTGGAAGCAAAGACCAGGGATAGGGGGGTAGCAGCCTTACCTCCGGCGGCGTCGCAGATACCGGGAAAATACTTATGCTTCTTGGTAACGAGGGCGACGGAGAAGCAGCACGTTGACCCAGAGAACCTAGTCTTGTCCTTGACGAGGCTGAGGGACTTCCTTGTGGAAATGGACGTGAAGGAGCTCTCGCTTCCAGTGTACGATCCAAACAGAGGAAGACTGCATCCTCGGGAATTGTACGCGCTGATACGAACATACAAGTATATCTACATAAAAAATATTACTTAAGTATAGGCTGAGTGATGTGCGAGAGGGTGTTAGGCTAAAGACTAAGTTGTATGTAATATGTGTTATATTATGTTATGTTATGTGTTAGGTTATTAAGATCATGGGTAAGTAGGGGTTAGTGACCATGAACAACTAAATGACGATCTTAGGAATAGGTCCAAAGTTTGGACTGTCCAATCTTAGGTCGAATTCCAAAATTTTAGAGAGCAATTGATTTTAATATATTTTAGGATAAATATCTTTTTATCTGAACTGTTTTTAAGCAAATTTTAACGATATATGTTAAGGTGAAACTGACAAGTGTGATATTTGTCACTTCTTTTCTAGATCCTGATTGATCATTTAATTACTCACTGGAGTCAAAATCTTGGAATCAAAACCGAATCAAACTTGAAAGAGTAGAATGGATAACTTCAACTTGAATGAATTGATGGACCTGGCAGAGGCATATGTAGGACCGATGATAGATGCGATTTATCGTCGGCTGATCGATCGAGACTTCGTTCTGGAGGACTCAGAGGTAGTCATGTTGCTGACCGCCCTGATCAACATCTTGGGGCACGACAACCGTGGGGACCGCCCCACGGAAGTCCTGTTGATGGCAGCATATGGAGAAAGAGGAGTACTAGACCGCCCGAACATGAGAGTGATGAGGTGGAGAAACGGGGCTCTCTCAGGGAGTGACTTGGCGAATGAGCCTGGATTGGGAAGTTCTAGGACTTACCAACCAGGTGAGATGCCTATGCCCTCCAAGCCCAAACCTGGGCTGACGAGAATGCATCAGGAGATGAACAGCGAGGCGGCCTCGTCTGGTTCACCACTGAGAGCAGTTGTGCCACCAAAAAGGGCGAAAGTAGCACAGAAAGTTCAGACGAACCAGACCATGCAAGATCTGGATGAGATGAACGATGAACTGAAAAGTACGAAGAAGGAGCTGGACGAGATGACCAAAAGTATGCTCCAGATGGAGGAAAATCGAGACATGTGGAGAAAGTTGTTTGAAGACTGCAACAAAAAGCAGGGTCAAGAAATTGAGCGCTTGAGGCAGGATTACAAAGAGCGATCGGAACAGGTGGCGTTGACAACGGCCGTGGAGAAAGATACCTGCAAGGGATATTCCTCGTGGGCAGTCTCCGATGGAGCTCTTGACGCCTCGAGAAATGAGTCAAACAACGGAGACACGGCTCCCAGCAGAGACAAATCGAGTAACAATCCCGGATCCTAGTGACACCTTGGGTGACCCCGTCGTGGAACAGACAGCGAAGAAGCTGATAGAGACAGCTGGACGACTGGTCGCTAACAAGAATGCGCCAGGTTCCGGGGCGACTGCACCCTATGGAACGATTGACGACACGGGCAGAGTACGACTCTCCCAGACCGTGATCAGACAGGGGATAAGTGACGTGACACCACTCATGGGGAGCTCGAGGGCCCCAGAGAGAAGAATACGGAAGATGCCAGCGAAGAAAGTGTCTCGCATAATAGACGTGCAGAAGAATATTCAATTGAAATATAATTTCACGGGAGTTCCGGAGACAGATCCGAGAGCTTGCTTCAATCGAGCGACTTGGAGCCCGGCAGTAAACCTGCAGCAACCACCACTCGGGACATCTCATCTGATACTGGGAGACAGCTTGGTCAGAGTGCTGTCGAATTTGAGGACCTCGTGGGTCACCACGGTGATGGCCTTTGGAGGCGCGACGATAGCCCAGTTATATCGAATTGTGGAGCTGATAAATCCAGGGAGGATCCCCAATGTGATGATCTTAGTTGGGACGAATGACATCTCCAGAGGTTCAAATGAGCAGGAAGCACTATGGGAGTCAATGCTGGTGTGTTTGTTTACGACCCTCTGGCAGAAATTCAATTGCGCGGTACTGACCGTTTGCACTGTGCCAATGAACGCGAGAAGCCTGACAGCATCATGAAGAAGGCACAACGAGGGAGTCGTCAGGTGGAATAACATCTTGAGGAACCTCGCAAGTCGAAACGCCGGAAGAATGATCCTCATGGACATCGAACATGAGTTGAGAGCTATGGATCAGGCCAGACTGACCACGGACGGCATCCACTTCGACAGTATTGAAGGACAAGCTTGGTTGAATCGAGTCTTTCAAGAGCGGTTGGACGAGCTGGAAGCAGAACTCTTTGACACAGGAGTGCTGAAGGAAGAAAGAACAGTAGGTGACGCGGTGATTACTACCTTTGTGCCTCCTAGCTTGGAAACACGCTTGGGTACGGGCAACAAAGCTCCAGCGAACCAGGTCAAAGGACAGACGTACAGGATCGATTGGGAGAAGCACCGATGAGGAGGACCATCCAACATGGAGAAGAATAGGACCTGTCAACCCAATCGAAGAGACAGCCAGCACGTCTAGATCGGACACTAGATCGGAGACGACAAGTACCAGTCGAGAGGAGAGACGGCCGAGCAGAGGCTCGTTGATGTGGTCAAGACCCATACCGTCTCCCTGGCATAAATACAAAGACGAGTTAATGAAGCTGGATCTCCAGAGAGTAAGCTTCATCGAAGATGCTAGGAGGATGCTGAATGGAGCGACGCTATCCGTCAGCAGATTGTACTCGATAACCGGCGTAGACTGGTTGATAGCCGCTAGCATAAATTTCAGCTCCACGATGGCCTTGAGATTTGCTGATCTGGAGGGACTGCCCTCTAACAACACGATGGGACCAGTGAATGCGAGACCATTGCAAGATGTGAGGCTGAATCATGATGAGGGGAATCGTGAAGAGAGACCAGGAAGATTCCTGACGACGAGAGCGCCGATTGGACAACACGTGAAGATATTCAGGCAGCTGACGACACCCCCTAGTCATGTGAAGGAAAAAGTATACCCAAAACTAGTGAATCAAGATGGTGATGCCCAAAGATATGGCGGATTGATAGCGATAAAGAAAGATGAGACCATCTTCGCCGCCTATGACAAAGCAGAGATGAGGAAGGCCAAGATTATGGTAGTAGCGAATTCAGAGTTCGTGTACACCTCCAAGTCTTTGTTTTGGCTGGACGTCATAATGTTGGCAGCGGTCGACTTGGACCTACTGCAATCGATATCTCTGGCTATAGGGGTGCAAAGGCAGACGGATATGAACCCAATTACGATCGTGTTCGCTGGCATCAAGGACAATCTACACACTAGAGGTTTTCTGAGCAGACTCAGAGATCCTACAACAGCAGAGAACGCTGTATGGCCAGCGATAAAAGATAGAAGGGGTCATTCACTAAAGTGACACTGAGAGTAGTATTCGCGTTGTCTCCGGGATATGCACATCTCCCGGATGGACTGAAATTTGTGTATGCGATTGTGGCCTTACTTTCGGAAGGAAAATATGATGTGATCATATCAGCCCCGAATCGCATGATAGAGATGGAGAACCTGAGGCCACTTAAGGCTGAACTGCTTGCAGTATGTTCAGATATCTCAAACGCGATGAGAGGATTCAAGGACCATGCGCTACACATGTTCGTGTTGGACGAGGTGCTGGGGTTGGAATTGTCCAATTTCAGTCGACAACTCAAACTGAAACCGGGAATAGACGACGACCATCGAGTGATCGCGGCAATGTCCAACGACTTATGGTTCCGGGCAATGGGGGTGGCAGGTGAAGACACAAGAAGGAAAAATTCACTAGAGACGAGGGCTCACTTGGAAGCGATGGTTCTGAGAACCAAGCCGGAAGCCAACCAGTGGCTACACCTGAACCCTAGAGTAGCGGCATTGGGTGCAGATGCTTTTGAGCAAGGCCCCGTGATGATCACAAAGATACATGCCTACTTGTTGAAGGAGGTGAACCTGGCGGAAAATGCCGGAGAAAAGACCGCTGAATTTGTGAACAGAATGTGTCAGATTACTCTGGAAACCTTCTGGACCCAGGAAGTGAAGGGACAAGAGGGCTTTGAAAGGACAGACAGCATGCTAGAAGGGTTGGGAGCCGGATGGACCGCGTCCTTCTTGGCAAAAGTTTACCCGAAAGTCTCGCACTACTTGATAAAAGAATTCCTCCAAGCAGTAGTGGAAGTATTGATAGTGGAACTAATAGCCTTGTTCGTGACGTTCGGTGCAGAGAGTTTCGTGAAAGGACCGGCGATACTGCTCACCGATGGAATCCAGAACTTGCGGCTAGACGGACTTCTGACATTGATTACAATTACCCACGGAAACTTGGGAGGACTGATGAAACTGGCACGTTGTCCAGAGCAGATGAGAGAGAGAGTGAGGAACTTGGATATGAAGAAATCCGTGGAACAAGATACGAGACCTGAGACACACTCTTATCCAGTATCTCTTACAACAAAATTGCTTTGGAACGGGAGAAGACGAGACGATTGAAAGAGAGGAAGATAATAGACGACATATTGGAGGCATGCCGCTGTTAACCGATCTGAGTTTGGCTATGAGAACCGATCCCTTGGCGCTGATCAGAGGAGTCACGGAGTTCGTGACAGTGATCTATGGACCAGCAGTCACGTTTGCGTTTCCTGACATTAAGGTGGAAGCATATAGGAGGTCGGTGCTGCACCTGAACCTCATATCGGCAGTGGACGGTAGTACACTGAACTGGTGTGAGCAGCACACATTGCGGGAGCTCATGAGTGAAGATCTGTTATTTGCGAAAATATCGGAGCCAGAGATGACAGTCAACAATTTTGACGATCACTTCCGTGATCGCATGGGAGAAGTAGAAAGAGGACACATCAAAGTGTTTCCAAAGCTTTGGAATCTGAGACCCTATGATAAAACGAATGGTGAAATAACCAGAGTGCCTCATCTCACTGCAGAATATCATAAAGTGAGAGAAGGGACGAAGGACTGGGGTGATTACGAGAAGCTGTCGGAGGCAATCCCCCCGAATTCCCTCTGATAAGAAGGATGTTACTCGGTGCAGTCTCCGTGGTACAAACTCCTAGGTTGAGAGCATTCGAAACCAATGAAAGGAGAGTAGGGAATTTCGTGGGAACGATGGATCCATACTTTGTAGGGAGAAATGCCACCGTGTTACAGTACACACGATTTGCATACACGGATCAAGCGACGAGAAGGCGAATAAGCAACGCCGCGACTCCCAAGCCTGGAAGATTTGATGAGGAATGGAAGGGATTAGGCTTTGCTCCGATGAGGATGAGAGGCAGGACCGAATTGCCTGAAGCCTCATTAGTCCTGACTAGTGTAAAACATGAGATGAAAGTGGTAGGAATACTGCAGACGAGAACCTTCCTAGCACCCTTCGGCTGCGAAGAAATCAAAGTGGTCCATGGAGAAGAGGAAGATAAATCGGCCGGTACATTGCTCATACCGAGATTCCAGGAAGAAGCCGACAATGATGAAAAAGGACCATCGAGCTCGAACAAGGATAAGTCAGGAGGAGATGACGGACAGGGAGGAAGCCGTCAAACCGAAGAACCCATGCAACAAGATCAAGCTGGTGGGGAAGACGACAGGGCATCGACAGGAGGAACATCCAGCCTGGATTTCAATATCTTCAGTGATCTTGAGAACAATGCAGATACGTTGGAAACGACTGAGCCAGCGGATGAAGGTATCTTGACACTGGAGCCTCCGTCAGCCTTTATGGAAATGAAACGGAATTTGCTGGAGAGCAGCTCTCCTGGCAATTCAAGAAATAACGACCAAAGAATCCTCATGGAATCACCTAGGAGGAGAAGAATAGAGGCCTCAGCCAGAGTACCTTTCTTCGGAACGCTGCCCGAAGAAGAATGGGAAGTACATCACCGCGACCACGAGAGTAGGACGGGATGCAAACTGGACAGAGTGGCGTTTATGGAAGAAGTCTGGACCGTAGTTCAGAGCTATGGGACCCAGTCCATTCTGAAAACGGGTCTCAACCAACCTTTGATGAGGGAAGTCCTTGACAAGCTTGATGATTGTGAAGGGAGACTGACTGAGTTATTGATCGACTCGGCCACTGATGAAAGTGAAGCGAATTCTCCCATCAAGATGATACCGCAGGACGATAAAGGAGAGGTGGTGTATCTGTCAAGAACCAGGAGAAGGACGATGCGATCAAAATTGGTGATTGATAAAATCAATGCGATGAAAATCAAGTTAGGCAGCAGAGTGATGCCGAGGAGAGTTGGAAAGACGAAGGTGGATTCAGAAATATCGATGAAAGCTGGTAACTCAGCGAAAAGGAAACGAATGGAGGAGGTCATGGATTTGGGGCAGGGTGATTATCAACTGCCTGGCACAAATAAAATGTTAACTGATATAGCGATGGTGCCACCCATTCTCATGGCGGGGATAAAGTCAACAGGTTATAAATCCAAAAAGAGTGACCGCACTCTGACTGGAGCAACCTTAGAAATGAAAGTACTCAGCCAATGTGGAGAGAGCACAATGAAAGACTTGAAGCCATCTCCCATGAATCATGGAAAGGGAAGTGTCGCAGGACAACTAAAACTAGTGGAATATAACCGACTAACAGTGTCGGAGACTGTGTCGATAGATGAACCCACCGGTGGATACATGGAGATGTTAGAATACCGAAACTCGGCTAGAGGGTATGTAATGGCCCTGGAAGATGGGAAAGCCATGGATGGTTATCTGGAAACGATGTTGCAAGGCACCACCCTCAAGCAGAAGGCGTACGGGACTTTAGCGTCGTCTGACATACAGGCAGAAACGATAGAGCAGTTGGTGAGCCTTCCATGGAAAGCAGTAGTATTAAGGTATTTCGAAGAAGAAATGAGGACTACGCCAAGAATACATGCTCTCGTGGCAGTGCCTTCCGTAAGAACAGAGTTACAACTCAGGTTCGCCTGGTACATGATGGGACTGACTCGCGAAGAATATGATTCAGAAGAAAGGAAGAGATCAAAAGAGGAGAAGGTTTTCCTTATGATGAACCTGAGGGATCTGATAGTCCAGGAGGGAGCAGCAGTAGCGTGTGCGAAGCGGAGAGACGCTCTCTGTTTCATTCGATTCCTGATAGAGCAGATTTCAGTACCTGCACTGAACACCTGTGTTAAAATGTTGAGGGAAAGCAATGAGCGAACGAAAGCCTTATTCTTGCTAGCACTGCTGGATATGCAGCAAAGTAAACTGATGAGGGTGAACATGAAAGAACCCGAGGAATTAGAACCCATGAAAAAGATAGACGAAATCAGAAGATTCTCAAACAAGGAGCTGAGACTCACTAAAGAATCTATGGGGGCATTGCCGAAATCCAGTGAATACTGTGGAACGATCAAGAAGAAATCGTATAGCTACGTATCCGGGATCATAGGGATCGCGTACAATCCTTTCCTGAGTGAAGACATACGCGATTGCTTCTTCGATTATGAGCAGGCGGTGTTACTAAGATTCTGGACGTCCAGAATTGTAACGATTAAAAGCGTTAACAATCCACAGGCCAAATTGGGACTGGTCTTGGAAGAAGAGGTGACTGCACCTTCAGTACCAAAATCCGACAAAAGAGTGGAGTTTGGGTTGGGATTCTCAGATGAATTACTGAGAACGAGCTTGATGGCAGTGTGGGAATTGATGGGACCATCATGGTGTCCTAGTCCCAACGCTGACTCAATATTACGGGCGACACAAGACGTACAGAGGGAACTGAATGCAGACTGTAACCTGCGTGACCTCAACATCATATATAATGTGATGATAACGGCCTCTAAGAGCAACGGAGAAGATAAAGTGGAGTTGCCTGGCTAGGGACCAGAAGACTGGGTCAAACCTAGTAGCTGTCTGGCGGAAGTCTGTGGACTGGAAGGTCACGTTTGTGGAGGTCTGGACTGCGTGAATACCCTGGAAAAACAACACAAGCAATTGACGGTATTGTTTGGAACTGTAGCGATGAAAGCAAGAACAGAAACGGAACTGATAGCAGATTGCCATGGAGGAACCGAGGTGAATCTAGTGACTGCACTAGGATTCTACAGCATGTTTGGTTCTTTAGAGTCACTATTGAATCTAGAACAGAAACATGAGATGGTCACAGCCATCAGTGTAGAAGTATTCCCAGGAGTTCTGCAGACTGAGCAGAAATACATAGGAAAATGGAGGAAAGCAATCGAGACGGAAATGAACATTAGACAAAGTGAGACTTATTGTAGACCATCAGGAGCACGATATTTGGTGGGTTCAACATTGGCTCCAATGTGCAAGAGCAGATACCCTGTACATTTCGTAGCTGTGGACATGAAGAGTACGAGAACGATTGTGGATCAAGCCTTCTCAGTACCGAAGTGTGTGAGACTGGCGAGAATGTCCGAGAAGTCTTACGAGTTGCTATGTAAGATGTTCTCAGCAGTTCCAGAGAGAACCAAAGAAGAATTGGAGTCAATACTAGGAAAGAAGTTCATGGGATATGTGAGCGGGAACTTCAGTGACTTTGAGAGACAGAAACAGAGAGGATCAACTGTCACAGATTACAATGCAGTAGATGAGAATGATGAAGTTCACCGAGTGATGATGGAAGTGGAACCATTACTGGAAGCTTCGGGAAAACGTAATTGGAGGAGCATCATGTTGTCACATGACGAGTTTCCTTGCCACTGCTTGCTGCAGATCTGGTGGTATCCCAAGCGTAGTAATCTGATGTTGATCTGGGACTCTGGAGAGCTGCTCTCCATGGGTTTACCAGATTCATCACAGCCCGTAACAATAGTGATAGTGGAAGTTATGATGGCGATACGATGGCTGGAAGCTCATGTGAGAGAAAATAACAGACAGGAGGCACCGACGAGAGAACAGTTGCGGAAGTTAGATTGTCTAAAAGATTTAGATCTTTTTGAGACAATGTGCAAAGTTTTAAACATTCCGATGAAAGTGAAAAAGATATGGGCAAGGAAACGATTGATGCCATGGTTCAGAGCTAACATGACTGCATGGTTGTACGAGTATGCGAAAAAGCATATGTCGAAGTACGGCAGGGTGTACAGTGAATATCAGCTGGACATTGGAGCAGGAGCTTTCAAGTGAGCTCTCGCGACTCATCGGAATGCAGTGACCACCGCTGTGAAAAGAATTTCCAGGACGAGTGAACGTAGTGGAAAGGAGAAGGCAGAGATGTTAAAGGAAGATTTGGAGAGAAACGTGACGTTGTGTCTCCACAACAGCTTCTGCAGGAACAGAGAATCTAACGTGGATCCCCTACCTTGTTGCAAACAGAGGGTAGAAGAGCAGAAGTGTTGGAGGACGGCTTCCAGCAGCGTCAGGATAGCTAACGACGTGTTACACGATACGGAGACTGAGAGTGCAGAGTCAGTATCACAGGATGAAGAAATGGAGCATTCACGAATGACCGAAAAGCAAGATGGAAAAAGAGACAAAAATTAGAAGAATTTAGAAGTTTTAGAACTTCTAAACGACGAAAAAAGAAGAAAACACAGGAGTAATGAAGAAAAAGTTAAAACTCAGAACTGTTTTATGTGTGTGAAAAAACTCAAGTGAGAAACCAAGCGACCAAGTTGTAATTGAAAACTGAAACATTTAGTTGAGTTTTGAAACGTCAGAAACGGCCATTTTGGCAGAAAAGCTAAAAAGCAACAGAATAACGATAGTCGCCCTGACGAAAAACAACGAAGATTGTGATAGAAAAACAACAGAGAAAACAGAAGGACGTTCCGAGTTGCAACTATTGTATCGCTAGAATAGTTGCAAGGCCGTTGCAGACAACGGTGAGGGGTGGAAGGTAGCCTTCCGGATTACGAAGAAGTCAAGATTAACGAGCTTGATTCAGTGGATTCAAGAATCCGGAAGGGTTTCGGAACTGGAACTTTTATTCTTTTATATAAACTTTTAGCTTCTTGTCATGTCCAGATTTGAATTTAATTAACAACTGGATTCATTTTGATAAGGATGAGAAGCTAGGAGTTGGGGGAAAGGGTTGATCCATCTTCGATGGAGATGATGATTTTTATCTACTGAACAAAAACAATAATAATTCAATAAGTAGTAGCCCTAATTTTAGGAGTGACCTCGTGGTCTGGGGATACTGAGACCCAGCCATGAGCTCACTATTCCTGCATGTAATTAAGTTAATTTGAGTGTTTGACCGAAGCCGAAAGCAGTAACGTTTTTTGTCGACCCGATGTTAGAAAAGACCACCAAAAGTACTGGCTTGGTAGAGACGGTGAAAAGCATATAAAGCTCTGTTTAGACGTTAGCCAGTCGTCTTAGGACTTAGTTTTATTTTCCGTCGATATGTATCTTCCGGGCGAAGGTTACAATTTTGATAATTTAATTTTCTGCACCACGCTCGATTAGGCTTAACTTTTTGGCATCACCGAGATTTCAAAAGCTTATAACTTTGTGTTGGACAGACGAAATCGGTTCATTTTCTCAGTCCCCCAAGATTTGACTATGATCTTACGATCCAAATAATAAAATTTGGAAGTTTTAAAATTTTTGGGCAAGTTATGGCCGTTCGCGCAATTCACCAGGCTCGATTGGGCTTATTTTTTTGACATCACTGAACTTCAAAAGACTATAACTCAAAGACCCCAAAAGTTATCTCCACTATTTTTGGCCTATCAGCAGCTGATTGTACACAAAATTGATACTGCAAAAGAAAATTTTCGGTTTTTTATTGTTTTGGCCAAAATTTGACCCATTGAAAATTTTTGCACCACGCTCGTTAGGCTTCACTTCTTGACATCACCGAAATTTAAACAGCAATAACTACTAGCGCATAAAAGTAAAAGAATTACTTTTCCTTTAAATAAAAGCCTACAGCACCTGGTGTTCCCAGGCGGTCTCCCATCCAAGTACTAACCAGGCCCAATGTTGCTCAACTTCGGTGATCGGACGAGAACCGGTGCATTCAACATGGTATGGTCGTAGGCATTTGAGTTACTCCGCTTTCATTTATATCCTTACTAGCATATGGCTATGTACATTACTTTCAAAACACTCGCCCTCGCGCGAGAGTAAAAATATGCTCTTATACCATGTAAAATTTTGCACGCTCACGTTATAATTTATGCATTTCAAACAAAATTTTGAAAATTGACATTGTTTGGAATTTTTTTTGGCCCAATGTGTTTTATGGCCAAATCGGCTAGTCAAAACCTATGGAGCGTGTACAAGGTGCCTTGAATGACCATCTATGGCATGATAGCCGCACATTCAGTGTAAGTGGCATATGATTGAATACCAGCCAGGATACTGTCAGTTGCTTTTAGCCTAATTGTTGTGATAAACTTATTAAATAGGTAAGTATTCAAATCTAATTGATAAGTTTTCTTTGAATGCACTCTGCGAAAGCGGAGGGCAGCCCAATTCTCTTGAAAAATGCAAGAAAAAAAATTGCACTAACTTAAATGTTAGCTTTTAGGCCGATTTTCGTCCAAAATGGCCGAAATTCGGGTCCCCAAATTTTCAACTGATGATTACTCCACGTACACTTGAGCTACAAACGTCGTTTTGGGCTCGTTGGAATTGTCCTGAGCTCTAATTTATGAAACAAGATGGATGAAAAAAATGAACTTTGAACGAAAAAAAAACAAAAATTTTGATAATTTCATTTTTTGCACCACGCTCGATTAGGCTTAACTTTTTGGCATCACCGAGATTTCAAAAGCTTATAACTTTGTGTTGGACCGACGAAATCGGTTCATTTTCTCAGTCCCCCAAGATTTGGCTATAGTCTTATGATCCAAATAATAAAATTTGGAAATTTTAAAATTTTTGGGCAAGTTATGGCCGTTCGCGCAATTCACCAGGCTCGATTGGGCTTATTTTTTTGACATCACCGAAATTCAAAAGGCTATAACTCAAAGACCCCAAAATTTATCTCCATTATTTTTGGCCTATCAGCAGCTGATTGTACACAAAATTGATACTGCAAAAGAAAATTTTCGGTTTTCCATTGTTTTGGCCAAATATTGACCCATTGAAAATTTTTGCACCACGCTCGATTAGGCTTAACTTTTTGACATCACCGAACTTTAAACAGCAATAACTCTTAGCGCATAAAAGTAATAGATATACTTTTGCTTTAAATAAAAGCCTACAACACCTGGTGTTCCCAGGCGGTCTCCCATCCAAGTACTAACCAGGCCCAATGCTGCTTAACTTCGGTGATCGGACGAGAACCGGTGCATTCAACATGGTATGGTCGTAGGCATTTGAGTTACTCCGCTTTCATTTATATCCTTACTAGCATATGTCTATGTACATTACTTTTAAAACACTCGCCCTCGCGCGAGAGTAAAAATATGCTCTTATACCATGTAAAATTTTGCACGCTCACGTTATAACTTATGCATTTCAAACAAAATTTTGAAAATTGACATTGTTTGGAATTTTTTTGGCCCAATGCGTTTTATGGCCAAATCGGCTGGTCAAAACCTATGGAGCGTGTACAAGGTGCCTTGAATGACCATCTATGGCATGATAGCCGCACATTCACTGTAAGTGGCATATGATTGAATACCAGCCAGGATACTGTCAGTTGCTTTTAGCCTAATTGTTGTGATAAACTTATTAAATAGGTAAGTATTCAAATATATTTGATAAGTTTTCTTTGAATGCACTCTGCGACAGCGGAAGGCAGCCCAATTCTCTTGAAAAATGCAAGAAAAAAAATGCATTTTCTTAAA
>NC_087071.1:2970364-2971593 GCF_963678635.1 Symsagittifera roscoffensis
CAAATAAACAAGTATGATGAGTTAGTAGAAGTAAGCTTTGGTGAGATCTGTTTAAAAATGTAGGGATCTATATATCCTACCGCATCCAAAGTTGCTTTCCGGTTTGATACTGGTTTTCGATGGTCAATTTTGCTCCAGGGGTAAACTTTGTTCGAAAAAAAACCTATAAAACCGCTTGAATTTTTAAATATTCAAAAAAAAACAAAATTTTGAAAGACACTTTTTTTAGGTGTTAATTTTTTGAAAATTAGAACTTATTTTTAAATTCACTTTTTATGAGAAGATTAATTGAGTAGTCATTAGAGATCAACATAATATGACTGTTTCAGATATACTTTTAGTGTTTCCCTCAGAGAAATCAGAAAAATTAAAAGCCATTTCCGACAAAACGAACTTATTAAGGTTTTCTGATCATAGCATATCTGATGATCGATACTTTAGTTGGTCTTTCTTCCAACAGAAAAAACTAACCATGTTTGTCACACAGTTGAAACCGCTAAGAAAAGAAAACATTCAAGAAACAAAATATAGAGCGTAAACTATTTTATTATTAAAACAGTTGGCTACTAAACTGACATTGCATGGACACTCATTGAGTTGAGAACGAAAAAAAAATTACCACAAGAAATTATTGTCAAAAACATTATGAGCAAGTTTTAAATTTTTACATCAAAAACTGCCTGATTTTTTAAACAACAATTTTTATCATTGAAGCGACACAATTTAAGACAACTAGGCCAATAAACAAAACCGGAAAACATCAATTTCGAATAAAGCTTTTAAAAAAACCCGAAAATCTAACTTTACAAAATCAGGGCTATTTAGTTATAAATTAAAAGAAAAAACAATAACCAAAAACAATTGCATCTACGATAAAAAATTCTGGTCTCACAAATGTCCCACAACGCGGCATTTCAGCCACGAAAGCATAAGCCGATAAACAAAAGGTCGACATTGTTCTTCCACACCTAATTAAACTAAAGTCGAACCGCGAAACATTAATTTTGAAATTCAAAATTTTCTAAGATCTTCTAAAATTAAAACATTTACAAATCAAAAAAACCAAAATTTGTTCGATGAAACTTCAAATCAGTTTTTGATTTCACAAAATAACCACACAAACCGAAAAATAAGTTTCAAATAGATTTTGTTTCGTTAATTTTAAAACGTTGGAGATTAAGTTATGCTTGTTAGTTTTCTGAAACAATTTCCACCATTTAGATTCGGAG